>NC_060185.1:92890552-93043052 GCF_021184085.1 Oncorhynchus gorbuscha | reverse complement strand
ATTTTTATGGAACGGTCTGCCTACCCATGTCAGAGACGCAAACTCGGTCTCAACCTTTAAGTCTTTACTGAAGACTCATCTCTTCAGTGGGTCATATGATTGAGTGTAGTCTGGCCCAGGAGTGGGAAGGTGAACGGAAAGGCTCTGGAGCAACGAACCGCCCTTGCTGTCTCTGCCTGGCCGGTTCCCCCGTTTTCCACTGGGATTCTCTGCCTCTAACCCTGTTACGGGGCTGAGTCACTGGCTTGCTGGGGCTCTCTCGTGCCGTCCCTGGGGGGATGCGTCACCTGGGTGGGTTGATTCACTGTTGTGGTCGGCCTGTCTGGGTTCCCCCCCACCCCTTGGGTTGTACCGTGTCGGAGATCTTTGTGGGCTATACTCGGCCTTGTCTCAGGATGGTAAGTTGGTGGTTGAAGATTTCCCTCTAGTGGTGTGGGGGCTGTGCTTTGGCAAAGTGGGTGGGGTTATATCCTTCCTGTTTGGCCCTGTCCGGGGTGTCCTCGGATGGGGCCACAGTGTCTCCTGACCCCTCCTGTCTCAGCCTCCAGTATTTATGCTGCAGTAGTTTATGTGTCGGGGGCTAGGGTCAGTTTGTTTATCTGGAGTACTTCTCCTGTCCTATTCGGTGTCCTGTGTAAATCTAAGTGTGCGTTCTCTAATTCTCTCCTTCTCTCTTTCTTTCTCTCTCTCGGAGGACCTGAGCCCTAGAACCATGCCCCAGGACTACCTGACATGATGACTCCTTGCTGTCCCCAGTCCACCTGGCCATGCTGCTGCTCCAGTTTCAACTGGCCTGGGCCCTAGGACCATGTCCCAGGACTACCTGACATGAGGACTCCTTGCTGTCCCCAGTCCACCTGGCCATGCTCCTGCTCCAGTTTCAACTGTTCTGCCTTACTATTATTCAACCATGCTGGTCATTTATGAACATTTGAACATCTTGGCCACGTTCTGTTATAATCTCCACCTGGCACAGCCAGAAGAGGACTGGCCACCCCACATATGCTCTCTCTAATTCTCTCTTTCTTTCTCTCTCTCGGAGGACCTGAGCCCTAGGACCGTGCCCCAGGACTACCTGACATGATGGCTCCTTGCTGTCCCCAGTCCATCTGACTGTGCTGCTGCTCCAGTTTCAACTGTTCTGCCTTATTATTATTTGACCATGCTGGTCATTTATGAACATTTGAACATCTTGGTCATGTTCTGTTATAATCTCTACCCGGCACAGCCAGAAGAGGACTGGCCACCCCACATAGCCCGGTTCCTCTCTAGGTTTCTTCCTAGGTTTTGGCCTTTCTAGGGAGTTTTTCCTAGCCACCGTGCTTTTACACCTGCATTGTTTGCTGTTTGGGGTTTTAGGCTGGGTTTCTGTACAGCACTTTGAGATATCAGCTGATGTACGAAGGGCTATATAAATAAATTTGATTTGATTTGATTTGATTTGATATCAGCCAATAAAACTAAACAACAATCTTGGACAGTGTTGTTGCACTCAAACAAACCAAAACAAAGGCAAAACACTTGTAAGAGTATGGGCACAATGTTCTACAGTATGTAGAGATCCACATTACCCTTACAGTATATTGAGATGTAACCCCCCCCCCTCCTCCGTGGCAGTCCTGTAGAGTAGAGCGTGTTCAGTGTGCAGGCAGGGCATGGTGTCGTGTGTGCTACAGCAAGGTCCTGCGTAGCCATAGTAACTCAGAGACTACACCTGTATCAAGCTGCTCTCCGTATCTGCAGTGGCAGGTCGGCCTCCGAGGTGTGCTGCATCCGCATGAACTAACGCCAATGAATTAAGCCATATGTCCCCTTCAAATGGCTGCATGTCAAGTCAGCCACTGAGATGGCATTCAGGCCTCACGGCTCCATGGAATGCCTGGGAGAGAAGAATTGTGCACTACGAGGATACCAAGAGGCCAGGTCAGGATATCATCGGCTGGTGAAGAGACAACGCTATAGTAAGGATACCAAGAGGCCAGGTCAGGATATCATCGGCTGGTGAAGAGACAACGCTATAGTAAGGATACCAAGAGGCCAGGTCAGGATATCATCGGCTGGTGAAGAGACAACGCTATAGTGAGGATACCAAGAGGCCAGGTCAGGATATCATCGGCTGGTGAAGAGACAACGCTATAGTAAGGATACCAAGAGGCCAGTTCAGGATATCATCGGCTGGTGAAGAGACAACGCTATAGTAAGGATACCAAGAGGCCAGTTCAGGATATCATCGGCTGGTGAAGAGACAAGGACTACCAAGATGCCAGGTCAGGATATCATTGGCTGGTGGAGAGACAAGGCCTACCAAGAGGTCAGGTCAGGATATCATTGGCTGGTGAAGAGACCAGGCCTACCAAGAGGTCAGGTCAGGATATCATTGGTTGGTGGAGAGACAACGCTATAGTGAGGATACCAAGAGGTCAGGTCAGGATATCATTGGCTGGTGGAGAGACAAGGCCTACCAAGAGGTCAGGTCAGGATATCATTGGCTGGTGGAGAGACAGGGCCTACCAAGAGGTCAGGTCAGGATATCATTGGCTGGTGGAGAGACAAGATCTACCAAGAGGTCAGGTCAGGATATCATTGGCTGGTGGAGAGACAAGGCCTACCAAGAGGTCAGGTCAGGATATCATTGGTTGGTGGAGAGACAACGCTATAGTGAGGATACCAAGAGGTCAGGTCAGGATATCATTGGCTGGTGGACAGACAAGGCCTACCAAGAGGTCAGGTCAGGATATCATTGGCTGGTGGAGAGACAACGCTATAGTGAGGATACCAAGAGGTCAGGTCAGGATATCATTGGCTGGTGGAGAGACAAGGCCTACCAAGAGGTCAGGTCAGGATATCATTGGCTGGTGGAGAGACAAGGCCTACCAAGAGGTCAGGTCAGGATATCATTGGCTGGTGGAGAGACAGGGCCTACCAAGAGGTCAGGTCAGGATATCATTGGCTGGTGGAGAGACAAGGCCTACGAAGAGGTCAGGTCAGGATATCATTGGCTGGTGGAGAGACAAGGCCTACCAAGAGGTCAGGTCAGGATATCATTGGCTGGTGGAGAGACAAGGCCATAGAGAGGGAGGGAGCTGTTGCAGGTTGCATGCTGGGAGTCAAGGGAAGGGGAAGTGTAACATGAAAACATGATTCTGCAGCCCCAAGAGATGTTGTAAATCTCTCCTCTTTGCACTTAGGCTCCTAATTGTAGTATGAGAAGTTTTCTGCCTGAGTTGGTAAATGTTTTAATGTGTCTGAGTCAAAGCAGTTTCCTGAGTTGGTAAATGTTTTAATGTGTCTGAGTCAAAGCAGTTTCCTGAGTTGGTAAATGTTTTAATGTGTCTGAGTCAAAGCAGCTCAATAGTTTTTCTGTTCCTTTTTGAAGAATATGCAAACTTTTGCACAAACGATTCCCACATATCCATGTAGCATCACACATTTTAAGCGTTTATATTCCACACATCAATTCTGAAGCACATACTATCTTTCGTCACCATTACTCAGTGAAGCTTGTGGATTGTTAACCCGAAACAATGCAATTCCCCCTGAACAAAGGAGAGATGCAATCTATCATAGGCCCCAGAGAGTCCAGTAACGTCTTGGCACTTAAACTGAGCTCTGCTTGTTACTGAGGCTGCCTCTTCAATCTGCAGAGAGAATCGAGGGCAGATTTAAACACTAGGTTTTCATCTCAAATGGCACCATATTCCCTACATAGTGCACTACTTTGGACCAGGGCCCATAAGGCACTTCGGAATAGGGAGCTATTTGAGACAGCCTTAAACAATGGCAATCCACGTGTTTGCCAGCAAGACAGTTGCTATGAAAGGTTGGCAGTTGACTTGAAGTATATTTTTTATATCTATATTTGCAGATAAAGAGGGCTGAAGATTAGAACCAAAAGATTGTTCTGTAGCAACATTCCGATTAGGTCCCTTTAACGGTTTCGGCTAGACGTTATCCCACTGACGTGCTGAGAATGTTCTAGGAACATTAAATCATGAGATTCAGTGCAGTTCCCGTTTGGTCACAGTATAACATTATAATAAGGTATTTAGATGTCCATTAGGGAACTTTACGAAAAGGTTCCTATTTGGTTCTGATAGAATGTTATCCATGAGGCATTCATTGACCACAAGGGAACGTTTCATGATGGTTCCAAGGGAACGTTCTCTGCGGGACGTCACTGAGGACCATGTCATTTCTTTTTCAGGACGTTCTCAGGACTTTAATTTTACTAGTCATTGGGATGTTGCGTGATGGTCCCAAGGGAACGTCCCAGCAAAACAAATATTAGACGTTAGGACGTCTGCAGGACTTCACTAACTGGTTGCCTAAAGTGGTCAGGACATTGTGTCATGGTCCCCTGGAGGGTTTTGTATAGTTCCCGGTGTCATGGCACTTAACAACCGGATCGTAAATACCCAGCAAAACAAATATTAGACGTTAGGACGTCTGCAGGACTTCACTAACTGGTTGCCTAAAGTGGTCAGGACATTGTGTCATGGTCCCCTGGAGGGTTTTGTATAGTTCCCGGTGTCATGGCACTTAACAACCGGATCGTAAATACCCAGCAAAACAAATATTAGACGTTAGGGCGTCTGCAGGACTTCACTAACTGGTTGCCTAAAGTGGTCAGGACATTGTGTCATGGTCCCCTGGAGGGTTTTGTATAGTTCCCGGTGTCATGGCACTTAACAACCGGATCGTAAATACCCAGCAAAACAAATATTAGACGTTAGGACGTCTGCAGGACTTCACTAACTGGTTGCCTAAAGTGGTCAGGACATTGTGTCATGGTCCCCTGGAGGGTTTTGTATAGTTCCCGGTGTCATGGCACTTAACAACCGGATCGTAAATACCCAGCAAAACAAATATTAGACGTTAGGACGTCTGCAGGACTTCACTAACTGGTTGCCTAAAGTGGTCAGGACATTGTGTCATGGTCCCCTGGAGGGTTTTGTATAGTTCCCGGTGTCATGGCACTTAACAACCGGATCGTAAATACCCAGCAAAACAAATATTAGACGTTAGGACGTCTGCAGGACTTCACTAACTGGTTGCCTAAAGTGGTCAGGACATTGTGTCATGGTCCCCTGGAGGGTTTTGTATAGTTCCCGGTGTCATGGCACTTAACAACCGGATCGTAAATACCTGGCAGAAACTCTCCCTTCTGCTCTGAAAAATCCTTTGTATACGTAAAGAGAGACTCTGGCCTAAAAACTTTAACATCCAAATATTGGACATTTGAATATTAGTTTTGAGATCATATCGTTTGGAATGGTTGGTGGGGATCTAAACAAAGAATCATGTCAAAAGTCTATTGTTTTGTGACATCAGTAAGGATGTTATAACTAAATAACTATCTTTGAAAGTTTACGCAGTTGAGGTGTCAGGTTTGCATCTAAAGGTTGTAAAACGCATATGAATCCATTTGTGAAAAGATAGCAATGTGATTTTAGCCTTCCAAATAATCATTGTTTTTCTGGCAAAGACTTGTGCTAGTCAGTGGCTACGCCCCGAATGTCACGCCTTGGTCATAGTGTTTTGTGTTTTCGTTATATATTTGGTCAGGCCAGGGTGTGACATGGGTTTAATATGTTGTGTTTCGTATTGGGGTTTTGTACGCATTGGGATTGCGGCTGAGTAGGGGTGTAGCATATGCTTGGCTGCCTGAGGCGGTTCTTAATCAGAGTCAGGTGACTCTCGTAGTCTCTGATTGGGAACCATATTTAGGTAGCCGGGGTTTCACTGTGTATTTCGTGGGTGATTGTTCCTGTCTCTGAGAGAGAGAGCAGATACACGGAGAGAGAGAGAGAGAGATCTCAGAGAGAGGGAGAGCAGATACTCAGAGAGGAGAGGGAGCAGATACACGGAGAGAGAGAGAGCAGATACACAGAGAGGAGAGGGAGCAGATACACAGAGAGGAGAGGGAGCAGATACACACAGAGAGAGAGAGAGAGCAGATACACAGAGAGGAGAGGGAGCAGATACACAGAGAGAGAGAGAGAGAGCAGATACACAGAGAGGAGAGGGAGCAGATACTCAGAGAGAGGGAGAGCAGATACACAGAGAGGAGAGGGAGCAGATACACAGAGAGGAGAGGGAGCAGATACACAGAGAGGAGAGGGAGCAGATACACAGAGAGGAGAGGGAGCAGATACACAGAGAGGAGAGGGAGCAGATACACAGAGAGAGAGAGAGCAGATACACAGAGAGGAGAGGGAGCAGATACACAGAGAGGAGAGGGAGCAGATACACAGAGAGGAGAGGGAGCAGATACATAGAGAGGAGAGGGAGCAGATACACACAGAGAGAGAGAGAGAGAGCAGATACACACAGAGAGAGAGAGCAGATACACAGAGAGAGAGAGAGAGGAGAGCAGATACACAGAGAGAGAGAGAGAGAGAGCAGATACACAGAGAGGAGAGGGAGCAGATACTCAGAGAGAGAGATCTCAGATACTCAGAGAGAGGGAGAGCAGATACACAGAGAGAGAGAGATCTCAGATACTCAGAGAGAGGGAGAGCAGATACACAGAGAGGAGAGGGAGCAGATACACAGAGAGGAGAGGGAGTAGATACACAGAGAGGAGAGGGAGCAGATACACAGAGAGGAGAGGGAGCAGATACATAGAGAGGAGAGGGAGCAGATACACACAGAGAGAGAGAGAGCAGATACACACGGAGAGAGAGAGAGCAGATACACAGAGAGAGAGAGAGAGAGAGAGAGAGAGAGAGAGAGAGAGAGAGAGAGAGAGAGAGAGAGAGAGAGAGAGAGAGAGAGAGAGAGAGAGAGAGAGAGAGAGAGCAGATACACAGAGAGGAGAGGGAGCAGATACACAGAGAGGAGAGGAAGCAGATACACAGAGAGGAGAGGGAGCAGATACTCAGACAGAGAGATCTCAGATACTCAGAGAGAGGGAGAGCAGATACACAGAGAGAGAGAGATCTCAGATACTCAGAGAGAGGGAGAGCAGATACACAGAGAGGAGAGGGAGCAGATACACAGAGAGGAGAGGGAGTAGATACACAGAGAGGAGAGGGAGCAGATACACAGAGAGGAGAGGGAGCAGATACATAGAGAGGAGAGGGAGCAGATACACACACAGAGAGAGAGAGCAGATACACACAGAGAGAGAGAGAGCAGATACACAGAGAGAGAGAGGGAGCAGATACACAGAGAGGAGAGGGAGCAGATACACAGAGAGAGAGAGAGCAGATACACAGAGAGAGAGGAGAGAGAGCAGATACACAGAGAGGAGTGGGAGCAGATACACAGAGAGGAGAGGGAGCAGATACACAGAGAGAGAGAGAGATCTCAGATACACAGAGAGAGAGAGAGAAAGAGAGAGAGAGAGAGAGAGAGAGAGAGAGAGAGAGAGAGAGAGAGAGAGAGAGAGAGAGAGAGAGAGAGATACAGAGAGAGAGAGAGATCTCAGATACACAGAGAGAGAGGGAGATCTCAGATACACAGAGAGAGAGAGAGAGAGAGCAGATACACAGAGAGGAGAGAGAGCAGATACACAGAGAGGAGAGAGAGCAGATACACAGAGAGAGAGAGAGAGAGAGAGAGAGAGAGAGAGAGAGAGAGAGAGAGAGAGAGAGAGAGAGAGAGAGAGAGAGCAGATACACAGAGAGGAGAGAGAGCAGATACACAGAGAGGAGAGGGAGCAGATACTCAGAGAGAGAGATCTCAGATACTCAGAGAGAGGGAGAGCAGATACACAGAGAGGAGAGGGAGCAGATACACAGAGAGGAGAGGGAGTAGATACACAGAGAGGAGAGGGAGCAGATACACAGAGAGGAGAGGGAGCAGATACATAGAGAGGAGAGGGAGCAGATACACACACAGAGAGAGAGAGCAGATACACACAGAGAGAGAGAGAGCAGATACACAGAGAGAGAGAGGGAGCAGATACACAGAGAGGAGAGGGAGCAGATACACAGAGAGAGAGAGAGCAGATACACAGAGAGAGAGGAGAGAGAGCAGATACACAGAGAGGAGAGGGAGCAGATACACAGAGAGGAGAGGGAGCAGATACACAGAGAGAGAGAGAGAGCAGATACACAGAGAGAGAGAGAGAAAGAGAGAGAGAGAGAGAGAGAGAGAGAGAGAGAGAGAGAGAGAGAGAGAGAGAGAGAGAGAGAGAGAGAGAGAGAGAGAGAGAGAGAGAGAGAGAGAGAGAGAGAGAGAGAGAGAGCAGATACACAGAGAGGAGAGGGAGCAGATACACAGAGAGGAGAGGAAGCAGATACACAGAGAGGAGAGGGAGCAGATACACAGAGAGAGAGATCTCAGATACTCAGAGAGAGGGAGAGCAGATACACAGAGAGAGAGATCTCAGATACTCAGAGAGAGGGAGAGCAGATACACAGAGAGGAGAGGGAGCAGATACACAGAGAGGAGAGGGAGTAGATACACAGAGAGGAGAGGGAGCAGATACACAGAGAGGAGAGGGAGCAGATACATAGAGAGGAGAGGGAGCAGATACACACACAGAGAGAGAGCAGATACACACAGAGAGAGAGAGAGCAGATACACAGAGAGAGAGAGGGAGCAGATACACAGAGAGGAGAGGGAGCAGATACACAGAGAGAGAGAGAGCAGATACACAGAGAGAGAGGAGAGAGAGCAGATACACAGAGAGGAGTGGGAGCAGATACACAGAGAGGAGAGGGAGCAGATACACAGAGAGAGAGAGAGATCTCAGATACACAGAGAGAGAGAGAGAAAGAGAGAGAGAGAGAGAGAGAGAGAGAGAGAGAGAGAGAGAGAGAGAGAGAGAGAGAGAGAGAGAGAGAGAGAGAGAGAGAGAGAGAGAGAGAGAGAGAGAGAGCAGATACAGAGAGAGAGAGAGATCTCAGATACACAGAGAGAGAGGGAGATCTCAGATACACAGAGAGAGAGAGAGAGAGAGAGAGAGCAGATACACAGAGAGGAGAGAGAGCAGATACACAGAGAGGAGAGAGAGCAGATACACAGAGAGAGAGAGAGAGAGAGAGAGAGAGAGAGAGAGAGAGAGAGAGAGAGAGAGCAGATACACAGAGAGGAGAGAGAGCAGATACACAGAGAGGAGAGGGAGCAGATACTCAGAGAGAGAGATCTCAGATACTCAGAGAGAGGGAGAGCAGATACACAGAGAGGAGAGGGAGCAGATACACAGAGAGGAGAGGGAGTAGATACACAGAGAGGAGAGGGAGCAGATACACAGAGAGGAGAGGGAGCAGATACATAGAGAGGAGAGGGAGCAGATACACACACAGAGAGAGAGAGCAGATACACACAGAGAGAGAGAGAGCAGATACACAGAGAGAGAGAGGGAGCAGATACACAGAGAGGAGAGGGAGCAGATACACAGAGAGAGAGAGAGCAGATACACAGAGAGAGAGGAGAGAGAGCAGATACACAGAGAGGAGTGGGAGCAGATACACAGAGAGGAGAGGGAGCAGATACACAGAGAGAGAGAGAGATCTCAGATACACAGAGAGAGAGAGAGAAAGAGAGAGAGAGAGAGAGAGAGAGAGAGAGAGAGAGAGAGAGAGAGAGAGAGAGAGAGAGAGAGAGAGAGAGAGAGAGAGAGAGATAGAGAGAGCAGATACAGAGAGAGAGAGAGAGAGATCTCAGATACACAGAGAGAGAGGGAGATCTCAGATACACAGAGAGAGAGAGAGAGAGAGCATATACACAGAGAGGAGAGAGAGCAGATACACAGAGAGGAGAGAGAGCAGATACACAGAGAGAGAGAGAGAGAGAGAGAGAGAGAGAGAGAGAGAGAGAGAGAGAGAGAGAGAGAGAGAGAGAGAGAGAGAGAGAGAGCAGATACACAGAGAGGAGAGAGAGCAGATACACAGAGAGGAGAGGGAGCAGATACACAGAGAGGAGAGGGAGCAGATACAGAGAGAGAGAGAGAGAGAGAGCAGATACACAGAGAGAGAGAGAGCAGATACACAGAGAGGAGAGGGAGTAGATACACAGAGAGGAGAGGGAGCAGATACACAGAGAGAGAGAGAGCAGATACACAGAGAGAGAGAGAGAGCAGATACACAGAGAGGAGAGGGAGCAGATACACACACACACAGAGAGAGAGAGAGAGAGAGAGAGAGAGAGAGAGAGAGAGAGAGAGAGAGAGAGAGAGAGAGAGAGAGAGAGAGAGAGAGAGAGAGAGAGAGAGAGAGAGAGAGAGAGAGAGAGAGAGAGAGAGCAGATACACAGAGAGAGAGAGAGCAGATACACAGAGAGGAGAGGGAGTAGATACACAGAGAGGAGAGGGAGCAGATACACACAGAGAGAGAGAGAGCAGATACACAGAGAGAGAGAGAGAGCTCAGATACACAGAGAGAGAGAGAGAGAGAGAGAGAGAGAGAGAGAGAGAGAGAGAGAGAGAGAGAGAGAGAGAGAGAGAGAGAGAGAGAGAGAGAGAGAGAGAGAGAGAGAGAGAGAGAGAGAGAGAGAGAGAGAGAGAGAGAGAGAGAGCAGATACACAGAGAGAGAGATCTCAGATACACAGCGAGAGGGAGAGATCTCAGATACACAGAGAGAGAGATCTCAGATACACAGAGAGAGAGATCTCAGATACACAGCGAGAGGGAAAGATCTCAGATACACGGAGAGAGAGAGCGAGAGCAGATGCAGGGACAGCAGCAGTGCGACAGTAAGGCTCGTATTTCTCTGCAACCCACAATGGGCATTGACTCCAGGGCTGAGTGGAATACTGAACGTCACACTGCACCACAGCAGGACTGGACCAGGACCACTAGGACTACAGCATGACGATCAGATGGAGATGAAACAATGGAATCCGCCAAGGATGACTGATATCACCTCTAATATTGAAATAAATCACATTTTATTGGTCGCATACACATATTTCGCAGATATTATTGCAGGTGTATCGAAATGCTAGTATTACTACTAAGGATGGCTGATATCATCTCCATCTGATCGTCATGCTGTAGTCCTAGTGGTCCTGGTCCAGAGATACACACATCTCTCTATATAAATATATATATATATATATATATATATAATCTACACACTGTATGTGGATTATATATATATATATATATATATATATATATATATACTTTGAGAGAGATGTGTGTATCTCTGTCCAGTCATGTACTGTATACGTTAGACATTTGTAAAGTAATAAAGGAAAGCAAATTCATTAGGTAAGAGAAGGCATTTGCACAAAGTTGACCACTGGTATTGTTCAGTTTCCCCACCTGACCTTTCCTAACTCATTGTATTTTGTGTTTCAATATTTCAAGCTATCTGCTGTTATTTAAAAAAAAAAAATTACATTTGAAATTGGTCACTGTTCATTTGACATGATAATTGAAGATTGAAGATACCAATTCACTTAACAAAATGAGTTATCCATTGTATTGTTAAATAAATAAATACTGTTTGGAAATAAAGTTCTCTAAGATCTACCCAGATCATTGTTCATTTATTATTTATGAACATAAACGTAAATACACCCCCATTGAGTGGATGCAGCTTTTTGTCATGATAATTATTGGTGCAGTAATGAAGGAGGGGAACCGTTCAGATGTGGCCACGCAATTATATATGACTTTAATTAAACCATTTTTCCTTTCCTCAGCCATGGAAATCCTCATCTCTAAATAAAGTAAATGTCTCCCCTCCCCTCTCACCAATTTGGCTCTGTGAAGGCATATAATTCCTTCTAATTGGTTCAGCCAAGCCCCTCCCACCTTTGTGATGTGTAACATTCTGCATAATTAATTGGTGAAGCTTTAGTGGCAGTAGAAGAGCTGAAGGGCTGAAGCCAGCTCTAACACGCACCATTAAAATACTAATCAAGCAGTGTGATATAAAAGAGAGATCTATGTTGTCGTAGACTATAGAAGATGAAATCCCATCAAGGCTTCCTGCTTCCTTCCAGCCCTGTCCTAGGAGGCGAAACTGCACTGCATGGACCTCTTAACCTCTTCATTACCTTGGAGGAAGAGTGGACCCTAATTAGAAGGTGCAGGGCCAACCCTTACAACAACAACAAAACACACATGAAAAAATCACATGTGAAAAAACACGTGGATTTCAGACACAGGTTCAAATGTCTTTTTTTAGATTTGGAATTTTCACGAGTCAGACAGTGGTTTGTGGACATGTCTAACATTTCACATGAACGTTTCACGTGAACAAATCATGTCACTTGGGACAAACAAACACGTGTGAAGTTTCACGACTCAGACAAGTGGTTTCACGACTCAGACAAGTGGTTTCACGACTCAGACAAGTGGTTTCACGACTCAGACAAGTGGTTTCACGACTCAGACAAGTGGTTTCACGACTCAGACAAGTGGTTTCACGACTCAGACAAGTGGTTTCCCAACATTCTGCATATGATATTATTGTAAGTCTTTTTATAGCTGGAGGGATTAGAACCCGGTTCTCATACGGGAGAAGCCAACGCTATGTTCATTTCAAATTAACTGTGAACAACTTGAAATGAAAAAAATATATAATAACTGCAGATATCTTGAAATATGTTAAACATAAAATAGAACGAGTCATGGTTGCTCATGGTCATGTGATGGTCATGTGATGGTCATGTGATGGTCATGTGATGGTCATGTGATGAGGAAGCCTCGCCTGCGACTTAAAAATGAGTGTTGTTTGAATGGTCACCATTCAACCAAGAGGGGCAACACTCATTTTGAAGTTGCAGGTGTGACTTCCTCATCACGTGACCATGAGCAACAATCCCGACTCATATAACCACAACACTTTCACATGTGCATTTTCATATTTAATGTCAATTAGGGCTGTCAAACTATTCAAAAATGTTTTTGAGTTTATTGCAGGATTTGCTGTGAATCATCACGATTCATTGCAAATTCATAATTTTCTCAAATTGAGCTGTAATTTAAGATTTTCTATACAAAAAGCCTTACAAGAATATTGCAGTTTTGATTTTGTTCAAAGGAACGGTTAGTAAAATCAGATAAACACACTTGTCACGCCCTGATCTGTTTTCACCTGTCCTTATGCTTGTCTCACCCCCCTCCAGGTGTCGGCCATCTCCCCCACTTATCCCCTGTCTGACTGCCCCTTGTCTCCTGTTTCCAGACCTCCCCTCCCCACCCCCCCCCGTCTCATCGACGGCCGACCGGCGTACATGGTGAAAGGCCTCTTGAAGGTTCGATCATGGGCCAGGGGATTCCAGTACCTGGTTGACTGGGAGGGTTATGGCCCAGAGGAGAGGTGCTGGGTCTCCGCTAGGAACTTCCTGGACCCAGGCCTCATCTCTGAGTTCCAACGCCAACCCCCAGCTCAACCAGGTATGGACCAAGTAGGACGCCAGGACTGTCACACTGGGAGGGTTATGGCCCAGAGGAGAGGTGCTGGGTCTCTGCTAGGAACATCCTGGACCCAGGCCTCATCTCTGAGTTCCAAGGCCGGCATCCCGCTTAACCAGGTATGCTCCCAGACAGGTGGTGTCCCTAGATGGGGTACTGTCACGCCCTGATCTGTTTCACCTGTCCTAGTGCTTGTCTCACCCCCCCCCCCCAGGTGTCGCCCATCTTCCCCACATATTCCCTGGTTATTTATACCAGTTGTCCTTCCCCACATATTCCCTGGTTATTTATACCAGTTGTTCTTCCCCACATCTTCCCTGGTTATTTATACCAGTTGTTCTTCCCCACATCTTCCCTGGTTATTTATACCAGTTGTTCTTCCCCACATATTCCCTGGTTATTTATACCAGTTGTTCTTCCCCACATCTTCCCTGGTTATTTATACCTGTTGTTCTTCCCCACATCTTCCCTGGTTATTTATACCTGTTGTCCTTCCCCACATCTTCCCTGGTTATTTATACCAGTTGTTCTTCCCCACATCTTCCCTGGTTATTTATACCTGTTGTTCTTCCACACATCTTCCCTGGTTATTTATACCAGTTGTTCTTCCCCACATATTCCCTGGTTATTTATACCTGCTGTTTTCTGTCTCTGTGCCAGTTTGTCTTGTTTGTCAAAGTAAACCAGCGTTTTCTCAGCTCCTGTTTTTTTCCCCATCTCTCTTTTTCTCATCCTCCTGGTTTTGTCCCTTGCCTGTCCTGACTCTGAGCCCACCTGCCTGACCACTCTGCTTGCCTGTCCTGACTCTGAGCCCACCTGCCTGACCACTCTGCTTGCCTGTCCTGACTCTGAGCCCACCTGCCTGACCACTCTGCTTGCCTGTCCTGACTCTGAGCCCACCTGCCTGATACTGTCTTGTCCCATCACTGCATCTCCCCTACAGACTCGGGAGAGGTGAAGGTCGAGAGCCATGCGTCCTTCGGAACGTGACCCTGCCAAGCCACACTGCTTCTTGACACACTGCTCATTTAACCCGGATGCCAGCCACTCCAATGTGTCGGAGGACCGAGGTCAGCTTGCAGCACCCGGGTCCCGCCACAAGGAGTCGCTAGAGAGCGATGGAACAGGGAAATCCCGGCTGGCCGAACCCAGAAGATGCTGGGCCAATTGTGTGCTGCCTCATGGGCTCGAACCGTGTCTGTAGTGACGCCTCAAGCACGGAGATGCAGAGAGAGCTAATATGAACATGTTAAACAGGATAAATAAGGAGACACAGAGCGCAAGCTTCTCTGTTCTTTTCACTGGGCTTCTTCCAACGGTCACTGACCCTGACGAAGAGAGGCGTGTGGCAGCAGCAGTCACACATCGAATGGATGTCTCAGAAATAAGACATTATTTTTAATACATTTGAGTTATTATACTCAGGTAGGATCAGTTACATTTTTACAGAATGGCATTACAACATTTGCAATTTCATTTATGGAAACACTGTAACCTGTTAACCCCACCTTTTCACATGTGAGGAGAATAACACTATTTCACCACCACATGTGAACTTGCAATTTCACCTGTGAATGTTTCTTATATATCAAACTGCAAATTCGATGTTTATATGTAAATAGTTTTAACATGTGAACTTGCAATACCACAGGTGAAAGTGATGTTTTTACATTGGAGTTTTCTTACATGTGAAACTGCAAATGGGATTATTTCATGTGATTGTTTTTTTATAATGTGAAAATGCCCTTCCATATGTAAAAGGGAGATTTTTACTTTGCATTTTCTTAAATGTGAAAACACCACCTTTTCACATATGCAATTACATATGAGGTAAAAACATGTTTTTCAATTACATATGAGGTAAAAACATGTTTTTCAATTACATATGAGGTAAAAACATGTTTTGAGGTAAAAACATGTTTTTCAATTACATATGAGGTAAAAACATGTTTTTCAATTACATATGAGGTAAAAACATGTTTTCAATTACATATGAGGTAAAAACATGTTTTTCAATTACATATGAGGTAAAAACATGTTTTTCAATTACATATGAGGTAAAAACATGTTTTTCAATTACATATGAGGTAAAAACATGTTTTTCAATTACATATGAGGTAAAAACATGTTTTTCAATTACATATGAGGTAAAAACATGTTTTTCAATTACATATGAGGTAAAAACATGTTTTGCTTCTTTTCACGTGAAAAGGTGGTGTTAACATGTGAACTCCAAATGTTAAACGGGAAAATATGCTTGCGCATGTGAAATTTGAGCTCAACATGTAAAACTGCAAATTTGACATGACATTATATGATGTTCTAGTGCCACGGTAATGTCTGAGGTGTGTGTTGCACAGAACAGAACAGTCACTAAGAATTCAATTGATTTAAAAACATATAAATTCTAATTGTGAAATATTTGTTTTCCATATTAAAAGGGACACACAGCTATGGTTTCATCAATCAAAAAGAGAAGCAGACAAACATCATGACAATGATTAATGCAATATACCTCCAATTATCTTGTCAAAGTCAACTATGTATTCTATTTATGTAACTAGACAAGTCAGGTAAGAACTAATTCTTATTTTACAATGACGGCCTACCCCAGGGCCAAACCCTAACGACGCTGGGCCAATTGTGCGCCGCCCTATGGGACTCCCAATTACGGACAGTTGTGATACGGTCTGGAATCGAACCAGGGTGTCTATGGTGACACCTCTAGCACTGAGAGATGCAGTGCCTCAGACCGCAGCGCCACTCGGGAGCCCCTGTTGTGTTACGCAGGCGTCGATTGATCAGAAGAGACTGTTGTTCTTGTGGCTGTCACTTCCAAGTGTAAATGGACAATCTCTGGTAGTAGTAAAAGACTAGTGTCAAAATACACAAAACGTCACAGTAATGCAATGATTGAGGGAGGCATAGAGTACTACGCTTGGCCTTCTCCACTATACTAGTGATGTTAAGCTCATAATTAGAGGGTATACAAGAATGAACTGGAGCCGTATGCTTTGCTTTCGGGCACATACATGTATAATGCATGTAATAAACAGTATATATTTCCTATACGGAGAGAGAAAAAATGTCCCGCTTCAAGGGATTCAAAATTTAACGTCACAAGTAATTCCATCAGGAAAACATTGCAAGATCCACAGCCTTTGGCGAGAATCATGTAGATTTACCATGGCATGGGGTTGCATCCCAAATGGCACCCTGTTCAATATATAGTGCACTACTTTTGACCAGAGCCCTGTTCAAAATTAGTGATCTAAATAGGAAATAGGTTGCCATTTGGGATGCAGAGAGTGACTGTGGAAAGGATGTGCCAGGTTATAAATAGGATGGCAGGCACAGTTGTACCCCCTGGTTGTGTCAATAGACTACTGTTTCATAGGGGGCTAGAGGATTCCCCCGCTGACTAAATAGCAAAACACCCCCCAATGTCATGCAGTGTACTAACAGAGACATGCTGGTGAAGTGCAGGCAGCCAGCCCATACCCAGGAGGAGATACATACTGGGCAAGAGCAGCCAGCCAGTCACTACCCAGGAGGAGATACATCACACTATGGAAGAGCAGCCAGCCAGTCACTACCCAGGAGGAGATACATACTGTGCAAGAGCAGCCAGCCAGTCACTACCCAGGAGGAGATACATACTGGGCAAGAGCAGCCAGCCAGTCACTACCCAGGAGGAGATACATACTGGGCAAGAGCAGCCAGCCAGTCACTACCCAGGAGGAGATACATCATACTGGTGAAGTGCAGCCAGCCAGCCCATACCCAGGAGGAGATACATCACACTATGGAAGAGCAGCCAGCCAGTCACTACCCAGGAGGAGATACATCATACTGGGGAAGAGCAGCCAGCCAGTCACTACCCAGGAGGAGATACATACTGGCGAAGAGCAGCCAGCCAGTCACTACCCAGGAGGAGGTACATCATACTGGGAAAGAGCAGACAGCCAGTCACTACCCAGGAGGAGATACATACTGGCGAAGAGCAGCCAGCCAGTCACTACCCAGGAGGAGATACATCATACTGGTGAAGTGCAGCTAGCCAGCCCATACCCAGGAGGAGATACATACTGGCGAAGAGCAGCTAGACAGTCACTACCCAGGAGGAGATACATACTGGGGAAGAGCAGCCAGCCAGTCACTACCCAGGAGGAGATACATACTGGGGAAGAGCAGCCAGCCAGTCACTACCCAGGAGGAGATACATACTGGAGAAGAGCAGCCGGCCAGTCACTACCCAGGAGGAGATACATCATACTGGGGAAGAGCAGCCAGCCAGTCACTACCCAGGAGGAGATATTATACTGGGGAAGAGCAGCCAGCCAGTCACTACCCAGGAGGAGATATATACTGGGGAAGAGCAGCCAGCCAGCCCCTACCCAGGAGGAGATACATCATACTGGGGAAGAGCAGCCAGCCAGTCACTACCCAGGAGGAGATACATACTGGGGAAGAGCAGCCAGCCAGTCACTACCCAGGAGGAGATACATCATACTGGGGAAGAGCAGCCAGCCAGTCACTACCCTGGAGGAGATACATCATACTGGGGAAGAGCAGCAAGTTAGTCACTACTCAGGAGGAGATACATACTGTCGAAGAGCAGCTAGACAGTCACTACCCAGGAGGAGATACATACTGGGGAAGAGCAGCCAGCCAGTCACTACCCAGGAGGAGATACATACTGGGGAAGAGCAGCCAGCCAGTCACTACCCAGGAGGAGATACATACTGGAGAAGAGCAGCCGGCCAGTCACTACCCAGGAGGAGATACATCATACTGGGGAAGAGCAGCCAGCCAGTCACTACCCAGGAGGAGATACATCATACTGGCGAAGAGCAGCCAGCCAGCCACTACCCAGGAGGAGATATTATACTGGGGAAGAGCAGCCATCCAGTCACTAACCAGGAGGAGATATTATACTGGGGAAGAGCAGCCAGCCAGTCACTACCCAGGAGGAGATATATACTGAGGAAGAGCAGCCAGCCAGCCCCTACCCAGGAGGAGATACCTCATACTGGGGAAGAGCAGCCAGCCAGTCACTACCCAGGAGAAGATACATACTGGGGTAGAGCAGCCAGCCAGTCACTACCCAGGAGGAGATACATCATACTGGGGAAGAGCAGCCAGCCAGTCACTACCCAGGAGGAGATACATCATACTGGTGAAGTGCAGCTAGCCAGCCCATACCCAGGAGGAGATACATACTGGCGAAGAGCAGCTAGACAGTCACTACCCAGGAGGAGATACATACTGGGGAAGAGCAGCCAGCCAGTCACTACCCAGGAGGAGATACATACTGGGGAAGAGCAGCCGGCCAGTCACTACCCAGGAGGAGATACATCATACTGGGGAAGAGCAGCCAGCCAGCCCATACCCAGGAGGAGATATTATACTGGGGAAGAGCAGCCAGCCAGTCACTACCAGGAGGAGATATATACTGAGGAAGAGCAGCCAGCCAGCCCCTACCCAGGAGGAGATACATCATACTGGGGAAGAGCAGCCAGTCACTAACCAGGAGGAGATACATACTGGGGAAGAGCAGCCAGCCAGTCACTACCCAGGAGGAGAAACATCATACTGGGGAAGAGCAGCCAGCCAGTCACTACCCTGGAGGAGATACATCATACTGGGGAAGAGCAGCTAGACAGTCACTACCCAGGAGGAGATACATACTGGGGAAGAGCAGCCAGCCAGTCACTACCCAGGAGGAGATACATACTGGGGAAGAGCAGCCAGCCAGTCACTACCCAGGAGGAGATACATACTGGAGAAGATCAGCCGGCCAGTCACTACCCAGGAGGAGATACATCATACTGGGGAAGAGCAGCCAGCCAGTCACTACCCAGGAGGAGATACATCATACTGGGGAAGAGCAGCCAGCCAGCCCATACCCAGGAGGAGATACATACTGGCGAAGAGCAGCAAGTTAGTCACTACGCAGGAGGAGATACATACTGGGGAATAGCAGCCAGCCAACCCATACCCAGGAGGAGATACATCATACTGGTGAAGAGCAGCCAGCCAGTCACTACCCAGGAGGAGATACATACTGGGGAAGAGCAGCCAGCCAGTCACTACCCAGGAGGAGATACATACTGGCGAAGAGCAGCCAGCCAGTCACTAACCAGGAGGAGATACATCATACTGGGGAAGAGCAGCCAGCCAGTCACTACCCAGGAGGAGATACATACTGGCGAAGAACAGCCAGCCAGTCACTACCCAGGAGGAGATACATCATACTGGGGAAGAGCAGCCAGCCAGTCACTACCCAGGAGGAGATACATACTGGCTAAGAGCAGCCAGCCAGTCACTACCCAGGACGTGATACATCATACTATGGAAGAGCAGCCAGCCAGTCACTACCCAGGAGGAGATACATCACACTATGGAAGAGCAGCCAGCCAGCCCATACCCAGGAGGAGATACATACTGGGCAAGAGCAGCCAGCCAGTCACTACCCAGGAGGAGATTCATCATACTGGTGAAGTGCAGCCAGCCAGCCCATACCCAGGAGGAGATACATCACACTATGGAAGAGCAGCCAGCCAGTCACTACCCAGGAGGAGATACACACTGGGGAAGAGCAGCCAGCCAGTCACTACCCAGGAGGAGATACATACTGGCGAAGAGCAGCCAGCCAGTCACTACCCAGGAGGAGGTACATACTGGGGAAGAGCAGCCAGCCAGTCACTACCCAGGAGGAGATACATACTGGCAAAGAGCAGCCAGCCAGTCACTACCCAGGAGGAGATACATCATACTGGGGAAGAGCAGCCAGCCAGTCACTACCCAGGAGGAGATACATACCTGGGAAGAGCAGCTAGACAGTCACTACCCAGGAGAAGATACATACTGGGGAAGAGCAGCCAGCCAGTCACTACCCAGGAGGAGATACATACTGGGGAAGAGCAGCCAGCCAGTCACTACCCAGGAGGAGATACATACTGGAGAAGAGCAGCCGGCCAGTCACTACCCAGGAGGAGATACATCATACTGGGGAAGAGCAGCCAGCCAGTCACTACCCAGGAGGAGATATTATACTGGGGAAGAGCAGCCAGCCAGTCACTACCCAGGAGGAGCTACATACTGAGGAAGAGCAGCCAGCCAGCCCCTACCCAGTAGGAGATACATCATACTAGGGAAGAGCAGCCAGCCAGCCCCTACCCAGGAGGAGATACATCATACTAGGGAAGAGCAGCCAGCCAGCCCCTACCCAGGAGGAGATACATCATACTAGGGAAGAGCAGCCAGCCAGTCACTGCCCAGGAGGAGATACATCATACTGGTGAAGAGCAGCAAGTTAGTCACTACCCAGGAGGAGATACATACTGGGGAAGAGCAGCCAGCCAGTCACTACCCAGGAGGAGATACATACTGGTGAAGAGCAGCCAGCCAGTCACTACCCAGGAGGAGATACATCATACTGGGGAAGAACAGCCAGCCAGTCACTACCCAGGAGGAGATACGTACTGGGGAAGAGCAGCCAGCCAGTCACTACCCAGGAGGAGATACATCATACTGGGGAAGAGCAGCCAGCCAGTCACTACCCTGGAGGAGATACATCATACTGGGGAAGAGCATCAAGTTAGTCACTACCCAGGAGGAGATACATACTGTCGAAGAACAGCCAGCCAGTCACTACCCAGGAGGAGATACATCATACTGGGGAAGAGCAGCCAGCCAGTCACTACCCAGGAGGAGATACATACTGGCTAAGAGCAGCCAGCCAGTCACTACCCAGGACGTGATACATCATACTATGGAAGAGCAGCCAGCCAGTCACTACCCAGGAGGAGATACATCACACTATGGAAGAGCAGCCAGCCAGCCCATACCCAGGAGGAGATACATACTGGGCAAGAGCAGCCAGCCAGTCACTACCCAGGAGGAGATACATCATACTGGTGAAGTGCAGCCAGCCAGCCCATACCCAGGAGGAGATACATCACACTATGGAAGAGCAGCCAGCCAGTCACTACCCAGGAGGAGATACACACTGGGGAAGAGCAGCCAGCCAGTAACTACCCAGGAGGAGATACATACTGGCGAAGAGCAGCCAGCCAGTCACTACCCAGGAGGAGGTACATACTGGGGAAGAGCAGCCAGCCAGTCACTACCCAGGAGGAGATACATACTGGCAAAGAGCAGCCAGCCAGTCACTACCCAGGAGGAGATACATCATACTGGGGAAGAGCAGCCAGCCAGTCACTACCCAGGAGGAGATACATACCTGGGAAGAGCAGCTAGACAGTCACTACCCAGGAGAAGATACATACTGGGGAAGAGCAGCCAGCCAGTCACTACCCAGGAGGAGATACATACTGGGGAAGACCAGCCAGCCAGTCACTACCCAGGAGGAGATACATACTGGAGAAGAGCAGCCGGCCAGTCACTACCCAGGAGGAGATACATCACACTATGGAAGAGCAGCCAGCCAGTCACTACCCAGGAGGAGATACACACTGGGCAAGAGCAGCCAGCCAGTCACTACCCAGGAGGAGATACATACTGGCGAAGAGCAGCCAGCCAGTCACTACCCAGGAGGAGGTACATACTGGGGAAGAGCAGCCAGCCAGTCACTACCCAGGAGGAGATACATACTGGCAAAGAGCAGCCAGCCAGTCACTACCCAGGAGGAGATACATCATACTGGGGAAGAGCAGCCAGCCAGTCACTACCCAGGAGGAGATACATACCTGGGAAGAGCAGCTAGACAGTCACTACCCAGGAGAAGATACATACTGGGGAAGAGCAGCCAGCCAGTCACTACCCAGGAGGAGATACATACTGGGGAAGAGCAGCCAGCCAGTCACTACCCAGGAGGAGATACATACTGGAGAAGAGCAGCCGGCCAGTCACTACCCAGGAGGAGATACATCATACTGGGGAAGAGCAGCCAGCCAGTCACTACCCAGGAGGAGATATTATACTGGGGAAGAGCAGCCAGCCAGTCACTACCCAGGAGGAGCTACATACTGAGGAAGAGCAGCCAGCCAGCCCCTACCCAGTAGGAGATACATCATACTAGGGAAGAGCAGCCAGCCAGCCCCTACCCAGGAGGAGATACATCATACTAGGGAAGAGCAGCCAGCCAGCCCCTACCCAGGAGGAGATACATCATACTAGGGAAGAGCAGCCAGCCAGTCACTGCCCAGGAGGAGATACATCATACTGGTGAAGAGCAGCAAGTTAGTCACTACCCAGGAGGAGATACATACTGGGGAAGAGCAGCCAGCCAGTCACTACCCAGGAGGAGATACATACTGGTGAAGAGCAGCCAGCCAGTCACTACCCAGGAGGAGATACATCATACTGGGGAAGAACAGCCAGCCAGTCACTACCCAGGAGGAGATACGTACTGGGGAAGAGCAGCCAGCCAGTCACTACCCAGGAGGAGATACATCATACTGGGGAAGAGCAGCCAGCCAGTCACTACCCTGGAGGAGATACATCATACTGGGGAAGAGCATCAAGTTAGTCACTACCCAGGAGGAGATACATACTGTCGAAGAACAGCTAGCCAGTCACTACCCAGGAGGAGATACATCATACTGGGGAAGAGCAGCCAGCCAGTCACTACCCAGGAGGAGATACATACTGGCTAAGAGCAGCCAGCCAGTCACTACCCAGGACGTGATACATCATACTATGGAAGAGCAGCCAGCCAGTCACTACCCAGGAGGAGATACATCACACTATGGAAGAGCAGCCAGCCAGCCCATACCCAGGAGGAGATACATACTGGGCAAGAGCAGCCAGCCAGTCACTACCCAGGAGGAGATACATCATACTGGTGAAGTGCAGCCAGCCAGCCCATACCCAGGAGGAGATACATCACACTATGGAAGAGCAGCCAGCCAGTCACTACCCAGGAGGAGATACACACTGGGGAAGAGCAGCCAGCCAGTCACTACCCAGGAGGAGATACATACTGGCGAAGAGCAGCCAGCCAGTCACTACCCAGGAGGAGGTACATACTGGGGAAGAGCAGCCAGCCAGTCACTACCCAGGAGGAGATACATACTGGCAAAGAGCAGCCAGCCAGTCACTACCCAGGAGGAGATACATCATACTGGGGAAGAGCAGCCAGCCAGTCACTACCCAGGAGGAGATACATACCTGGGAAGAGCAGCTAGACAGTCACTACCCAGGAGAAGATACATACTGGGGAAGAGCAGCCAGCCAGTCACTACCCAGGAGGAGATACATACTGGGGAAGACCAGCCAGCCAGTCACTACCCAGGAGGAGATACATACTGGAGAAGAGCAGCCGGCCAGTCACTACCCAGGAGGAGATACATCATACTGGGGAAGAGCAGCCAGCCAGTCACTACCCAGGTGGAGATATTATACTGGGTAGGAGCAGCCAGCCAGTCACTACCCAGGTGGAGCTACATACTGAGGAAGAGCAGCCATCCAGCCCCTACCCAGTAGGAGATACATCATACTAGGGAAGAGCAGCCAGCCAGCCCCTACCCAGGAGGAGATACATCATACTAGGGAAGAGCAGCCAGCCAGCCCCTACCCAGGAGGAGATACATCATACTAGGGAAGAGCAGCCAGCCAGTCACTACCCAGGAGGAGATACATACTGGGGAAGACCAGCCAGCCAGTCACTACCCAGGAGGAGATACATACTGGAGAAGAGCAGCCGGCCAGTCACTGCCCAGGAGGAGATACATCATACTGGTGAAGAGCAGCAAGTTAGTCACTACCCAGGAGGAGATACATACTGGGGAAGAGCAGCCAGCCAGTCACTACCCAGGAGGAGATACATACTGGTGAAGAGCAGCCAGCCAGTCACTACCCAGGAGGAGATACATCATACTGGGGAAGAACAGCCAGCCAGTCACTACCCAGGAGGAGATACGTACTGGGGAAGAGCAGCCAGCCAGTCACTACCCAGGAGGAGATACATCATACTGGGGAAGAGCAGCCAGCCAGTCACTACCCTGGAGGAGATACATCATACTGGGGAAGAGCATCAAGTTAGTCACTACCCAGGAGGAGATACATACTGTCGAAGAGCAGCTAGACAGTCACTACCCAGGAGGAGATACATACTGGGGAAGAGCAGCCAGCCAGTCACTACCCAGGAGGAGATACATACTGGGGAAGAGCAGCCAGCCAGTCACTACCCAGGAGGAGATACATACTGGAGAAGAGCAGCCGGCCAGTCACTACCCAGGAGGAGATACATACTGGCAAAGAGCAGCCAGCCAGTCACTACCCAGGAGGAGATACATCATACTGGGGAAGAGCAGCCAGCCAGTCACTACCCAGGAGGAGATACATCACACTATGGAAGAGCAGCCAGCCAGCCCATACCCAGGAGGAGATACATACTGGGCAAGAGCAGCCAGCCAGTCACTACCCAGGAGGAGATACATCATACTGGTGAAGTGCAGCCAGCCAGCCCATACCCAGGAGGAGATACATCACACTATGGAAGAGCAGCCAGCCAGTCACTACCCAGAAGGAGATACACACTGGGGAAGAGCAGCCAGCCAGTCACTACCCAGGAGGAGATACATACTGGCGAAGAGCAGCCAGCCAGTCACTACCCAGGAGGAGGTACATACTGGGGAAGAGCAGCCAGCCAGTCACTACCCAGGAGGAGATACATACTGGCAAAGAGCAGCCAGCCAGTCACTACCCAGGAGGAGATACATCATACTGGGGAAGAGCAGCCAGCCAGTCACTACCCAGGAGGAGATACATACCTGGGAAGAGCAGCTAGACAGTCACTACCCAGGAGAAGATACATACTGGGGAAGAGCAGCCAGCCAGTCACTACCCAGGAGGAGATACATACTGGGGAAGAGCAGCCAGCCAGTCACTACCCAGGAGGAGATACATACTGGAGAAGAGCAGCCGGCCAGTCACTACCCAGGAGGAGATACATCATACTGGGGAAGAGCAGCCAGCCAGTCACTACCCAGGAGGAGATATTATACTGGGGAAGAGCAGCCAGCCAGTCACTACCCAGGAGGAGCTACATACTGAGGAAGAGCAGCCAGCCAGCCCCTACCCAGTAGGAGATACATCATACTAGGGAAGAGCAGCCAGCCAGCCCCTACCCAGGAGGAGATACATCATATTAGGGAAGAGCAGCCAGCCAGCCCCTACCCAGGAGGAGATACATCATACTAGGGAAGAGCAGCCAGCCAGTCACTGCCCAGGAGGAGATACATCATACTGGTGAAGAGCAGCAAGTTAGTCACTACCCAGGAGGAGATACATACTGGGGAAGAGCAGCCAGCCAGTCACTACCCAGGAGGAGATACATACTGGTGAAGATCAGCCAGCCAGTCACTACCCAGGAGGCGATACATCATACTGGGGAAGAACAGCCAGCCAGTCACTACCCAGGAGGAGATACGTACTGGGTAAGAGCAGCCAGCCAGTCACTACCCAGGAGGAGATACATCATACTGGGGAAGAGCAGCCAGCCAGTCACTACCCTGGAGGAGATACATCATACTGGGGAAGAGCATCAAGTTAGTCACTACCCAGGAGGAGATACATACTGTCGAAGAGCAGCTAGACAGTCACTACCCAGGAGGAGATACATACTGGGGAAGAGCAGCCAGCCAGTCACTACCCAGGAGGAGATACATACTGGGGAAGAGCAGCCAGCCAGTCACTACCCAGGAGGAGATACATACTGGAGAAGAGCAGCCGGCCAGTCACTACCCAGGAGGAGATACATACTGGCGAAGAGCAGCCAGCCAGTCACTACCCAGGAGGAGATACATCATACTGGGGAAGAGCAGCCAACCATCACTACCCAGGAGGAGATACATCATGAAGTCCAAGGATCCATATGGGTGAGATAGGAATCGTTGCCTCAGAATTTGTGTGGAACTGAATGGGTTGTGCACACAAGGAAGTGCTACTACCCAGGAGGAGCTACATCATGGCTTCCAGCACTTGATTTATCTAACTACGAGGTGTGAGATAGGAAATAATTGCTGCTCAGATGTGTGGAACTGAATGGGTAGTCCACATGAGAAAATGTGTGAAAATATACATTATATATTTATGAAACTGAAGGTGATGTCAACATGTGCAAATGAGTGAACATATACATGATATATTTAAAGGCTTTACAGCGAAATCACACCATATGATTATGTTAGGTCAGAGCCTAGTCACAAAAACACACACAGCCATTTTCCAGCCAAAGAGAGGAGTCACATAAAGTAGAAGAGATAGAGATAAAAATGTATCACTTACCTTTGATGATCTTCATCAGATGGCACTCATAGGACTTCATGGTACACAATACATGTATGTTTTGTGCGATAAAGTTCATATTTATATCCAAAAATCTCAGTTTACATTGGCGCTTTATGGTCAGTAATGTTGTGCCTCGAAAAAATCCGGCAAATTTTCAGAGAGCCACAACAATTTACAGAAATACTCATAATAAACTTTGATAAAAGATACAACTATTATGCACAGAATTATGGATATACTTCTCCTTAATGCACCCGCTGTGTCAGATTTAAAAAATGCTTTAAGGAAAAAGCAAAAAAAAAACACAAAAACAAGCCATGCAGATACTGTATCTGCCATGTTGTGGAATCAGTAAAAGTCAGAAATAGCGTTATAAATATTCAGGTACCTTTGATGATCTTCATCAGAATGCACTCCCAAGAAACCCAGTCCCACAATAAATGTTTGTTTTGTTCGATAAAGTCCATCATTTATATCCAAATACCTCCTTTCTTTTTTTTGGTATGAAAATATACACTACATTATATATTTATTAAACTGAATGCGTAGTCCACATGTGCAAATGTGTGAAAGTATACGTAACATATTTATTAAACTTAACACGTAGTCCACATGTGCAAAGGTATGAAAATATACAGTACATTATATATTTATTAAACTGAATGCGTAGTCCACATGTGCAAACTTGTGAAAATATACATAATATATATTGAGCTGAATAGGTGTAAGGTTCTGCTTTTTTTTATCTTGCTCAATCTTGTGTTCTTTTTCTTTGTGTTCTGGAACGTAGCCCTGTTTCTTTGTGTTCTGGAACGTAAGCCCTGTTTCTTTAGGTTCTGGAACGTAGCCCTGTTTCTTTGTGTTCTGGAATGTAGCCCTGTTTCTTTAGGTTCTGGAACGTAGCCTGTTTCTTTGTGTTCTGGAACGTAGCCCTGTTTCTTTGTGTTCTGGAACGTAGCCCTGTTTCTTTGTGTTCTGGAAGGTAGCCCTGTTTCTTTGTGTTCTGGAACGTAGCCCTGTTTCTTTAGGTTCTGGAAGGTAGCCCTGTTTCTTTGTGTTCTGGAACGTAGCCCTGTTTCTTTGTGTTCTGGAACGTAGCCCTGTTTCTTTAGGTTCTGGAAGGTAGCCCTGTTTCTTTGTGTTCTGGAACGTAGCCCTGTTTCTTTGTGTTCTTGAACGTAGCCCTGTTTCTTTGTGTTCTGGAATGTAGCCCTACTTCTTTGTGTTCTGGAACGTAGCCCTGTCATTCATTTTGGTTCATGGATTTCACCTGTGTTGGTTTCTCACCTGGTCTCATCAGCTCCCTATTTAGTCCAGTTTGTATGGTTGTGAGGTATTGTTTGTTTTTTGACTGCCTACCTGTGTTTGACCATTGCCTGCGACTATGATTTCTGCCTTCTGCGAAGGCTTAATTAACATCTGCCGCGTTCTGCGCTCAGCCATTGCCCTGTTCGCCCCCCATGGGGACATAAGGGTCCCCCCGCTGCCATGCAGGTAGGTGTGTCCTAATTTCTAAATATCTCCCACTGAGCGAAATTACAATGTGGGGAACAGAACTACTCGCCATCAAGCTGGCCCTCGAGGAGTGGTGCCACTGGTTGGAAGGCTAACAACATCCCTTCCTCGTCCTAAAGATCATCGTAATCTGGAATATATCAGAGGGGCCAAGAGGTTAAACTTCAGACCCGCTGGGCTCTTCACATGCTTCCATTTTCATGTTACTTACATCCCTGGAAAGAAAAAAGTAAAAGCTGATTCAATCTCTCCCCAATTTGACCTTCCAACCAGTAACTCAGACCCTACACCCTTTCTTCCTTCCTCTTGCATTATGGGACCGGTATAGTGGGAGGTTCACTCTGCCATACAAGAAGCCCTAGCCTCAGACCCGGCTCCTCCTGAGACACCAGCTGTGAGGAGTTCCGTACCAGCAGCTGTTAGACCCCAACTCATGCAATGGTGTGATACGTCCTTGGGGTCAGGACATCCGGAAGTTCTGGTGGTCCTCACTGGCATCCAACATAATGGATTACGTCCTGTCCAGTCTGCGCCCAAACCAAAAGCCCTCGTCATCTCCCTTCCGGGAAGCTTCAAACTTTGCCCATCCCTCACAGACCCTGGTCCCACATCGCTGTTCATCACAGACCTTCCTGAATCCTCTGGTAACACCACCATCCTTGTAGTAGTATACAGTTTTTCAAAAATATGTCGTCTGGTTCCTCTTCCTCATCTTGAAAATAAAGAAGAGCTGCACACTCTAGGAGCTTAGATGTAAAAATGTAATGTCCAACATTTTGACAGGCAAACTGTCTTTCTCATCCACCTAACGCCATGGAATTGGCGGAGTGTATGTTCCCCAGTTTGTCCCCAGTTTGTCTCCCATGTGTGGAGAGCCTTCTGTGACCGACTGGGGGTCGCACTCAGTCTCTCCTCCGGGTACCACCCCCAGACTAACGGGCAGATGGATCACCTGAACCAAGAAATAAGGAAGTATCTCTGCAAACAATGTTCTGCCTCTCCACACGACTGGAGTCGATATATGGCCTGGCCCGAATACACTCAGAACTCACTTATGCACTCATCCCTCCGCCTTACTCCATTTCAGTGTGTCCTTGGTTACCACCCCCCATGTTTCAGTGGAGGCGGCGCCTGGTACTGTCCCAGTTGTCGACAACTGGTTTTGGCGTAGTGAGCGGGTTTGGGAGACCGCTCACTGGCATCTGCAGGAAGCCTAATAACCAGAAACGCTTTGCCGACAGACACCGCCGACCTACACCACTCTTTCACCCCGGACAGAGTTTGTGGCTCTCTACCGGAGACATCCGGCTCTGCCTCCCCTGCAAAAAATTCTGTCCTCGCTTCATTGGTCCCTTCAAGATGACCCTGTCACTTACCGTCTCCAGTTACCCCGTCATTATAAAATCTCCTCATCCTTCCATGTGTCTCTGTTAAAAGTGGTCTTCCTCCTCCAGCCTCTAGGATGGGGAACCTGCCTACGCCAAACGGGCCATCCTTGATTCCAAATGCCTGAGAGGTCGCCCCCACTACCTAGTGGACTGCGAAGGTTATGGGCCTGAAGACCGGTCCTGGGTCCCCGACCAAGACATCCTCGACCTAGAGATGATTCGGGCATTTCACCATGATCGTCCCGCTCCCCGATCTCGGGGTCGACCGCAGAACAGACTGGACATCAGCCTCGATGCAGAACGTCGGGTCAGTACATGACCTCGTTGAACCAGCCTGCCGCACCTCGCCCCCGAGGGAGGCGTCTGCCTCTGCTCCACCCTCCGGTGCTGTTGGGTCATCAGGAGCCTCGCTCTACGCGCAGAGCGGGGTAGTTCACATGTGCAACAGTACATTATAGATTTATTAAACTGACTGTGTAGTCCATGTGTGAAAACAAAATAAAAACATTTAAATGACTCAACTGCTGGGAAAATGTTCTGACAGTCATAAAAAATACCTGTATATTATTGTACTATCACGCCACATTGTATTGAAAACATATGTTGCAGATGGTTATATTTGCAGATGGTTATATTTGCAGATGGTTATATTTTTAAACCTAGTCAATCACATTTGTTATTGACTAACCTTTTTGAAATAACCACCCTAAATGAGCACAAAACGACAACGCCTCTGTACCAACCAAACCGTTCAGATGACAGAATGCTGTGCCATGGCATATCTCCCCCCGCAGGGACGGTTCTGCTGTCACCTGCTGTACTGGGTTGAATGTTTACTGTGGCTTCCCTGTAATAGTAGTGTGACACATGACATTACATTGAAGCATCTGGCTAATCTAAATACTAGCTTCTAGGCACTGTGACTATTGACTAAATGTAGATACAGTACAATTGTATTGAAGGTACATCTAAACTTAGAATGGATCCTGACCTTAACTGCTAAAACATTTATGCTGATGTCACAATGTCTTCCTAGACATTAGGAGAGACACTCAGCCAGCTAATCGTAGACAAGTGAGCGATCCGAACAGGGAATGAAAGGCACCTTCATGTTGAAGCAGTAATAGGTTGTGAAAGCTGTGAGTAAGTACATCTAAGGGTTGTATGGTATGAAAGCCTCCAGCAAAAGAGGTCTGAAAGGCACCACAACCCATAGTTCCAAACCATCACAGTCCCCTTGCTGTGACAAACCAGAAAAGGGATAAGTCACAATCTATTTTGCACACGACAATTGATTATTTAAGGAGCGGTATTATGCATGTCAACCTATTGTTGCATTAATAGGAAATGAAGACGATGTCAACCAGAAAAATATATGATTATTTTATTGTAAAGGAGAAAGGGTGATTTTCAATGGAAGATGTCAACATGTAAAGGCAAATGAAGGATGGTTGATCGAGTCAATCTAATCAATCGGCCTGCAAAAGCAATGATTTCCAGAACCGATAAATACAGCACTGTACTCCATATGTAGATAAGTACTGCACTGTACTCCATCTGTAGATAAGTACTGCACTGTACTCCATATGTCGATAAATACAGCACTGTACTCCATCTGTAGATGAATACTGCACTGTACTCCATCTGTAGATGAATACTGCACAGTACTCCATCTGTAGATAAATACTGTATTCAATCTGTAGGTCCTGGGGGGCCTTTTGGTTTAGAACCAATGTAACATGTTTCCGTGTACAAAGTTGCATAGGACGGCCCATAGAGTGGCCCATAGAGGGCCCCATAGAGCGACCCATAGAGGGCCCCATAGAGCGACCCATAGGACGGCCCATAGAGGGCCCCATAGAGCGACCCATAGAGGGCCCCATAGAGCGACCCATAGGACGGCCCATAGAGGGCCCCATAGAGCGACCCATAGGACGGCCCATAGAGGGCCCCATAGAGCGACCCATAGAGGGCCCCATAGAGCGACCCATAGGACGGCCCATAGAGTGGCCCTGGGCATTCCCTGTAGATCTTTGGATGATGATATGCTCTATGGCAATGTCCTCCCCACTGATATAGGACACAAGCTATACTGGAAAGGGAGGGATGGAGGGATAGAGAGATGGAGCAGTATAGGGATGGAGGGATAGAGGGATGGAGGGATAGAGAGATGGAGGAGTATAGGGATGGAGGGATGGAAGGACAGAGGGATGGAGGAGTATAGGGATGGAGGGATAGAGAGATGGAGGAGTATAGGGATGGAGGGATAGAGGGATGGAGGAGTATAGGGATGGAGGGATAGAGGGATAGATGGATAGAGGGATAGAGGGATGGAGGAGGAGTATAGGGATGGAGTGATGGAAGGATAGAGGGATGGAGGAGTATAGGGATGGAGGGATAGAGGGATGGAGGGATAGAGGAGTATAGGGATGGAGGGATAGAGGGATGGAGGGATGGAGGAGTATAGGGATGGAGGGATAGAGAGATGGAGGAGTATAGGGATGGAGGGATGGAGAGATGGAGGAGTATAGGGATGGAGGGATAGAGGGATGGAGGGATGGAGGAGTATAGGGATGGAGGGATAGAGAGATGGAGGAGTATAGGGATGGAGGGATGGAAGGATAGAGGGATGGAGGAGTATAGGGATGGAGGGATAGAGAGATGGAGGAGTATAGGGATGGAGGGATAGAGGGATGGAGGAGGAGTATAGGGATGGAGGAATGGAAGGATAGAGGGATGGAGGAGTATAGGGATGGAGGGATAGAGGGATGGAGGGATAGAGGGATGGAGGGATAGAGGGATGGAGGGATAGAGGGATGGAGGAGTATAGGGATGGAGGGATAGAGGGATAGAGGGATAGAGGAGTATAGGGATGGAGGGATAGAGAGATGGAGCAGTATAGGGATGGAGGGATAGAGGGATGGAGGGATGGAGGAGTATAGGGATGGAGGGATAGAGAGATGGAGCAGTATAGGGATGGAGGGATAGAGGGATGGAGGGATGGAGGAGTATAGGGATGGAGGGATAGAGAGATGGAGGAGTATAGGGATGGAGGGATAGAGGGATGGAGGAGTATAGGGATGGAGGGATAGAGGGATAGATGGATAGAGGGATAGAGGGATGGAGGAGGAGTATAGGGATGGAGTGATGGAAGGATAGATGGATGGAGGAGTATAGGGATGGAGGGATAGAGGGATGGAGGGATAGAGGAGTATAGGGATGGAGGGATAGAGGGATGGAGGGATAGAGGAGTATAGGGATGGAGGGATAGAGAGATGGAGGAGTATAGGGATGGAGGGATGGAGAGATGGAGGAGTATAGGGATGGAGGGATAGAGGGATGGAGGGATGGAGGAGTATAGGGATGGAGGGATAGAGATGGAGGAGTATAGGGATGGAGGGATGGAAGGATAGAGGGATGGAGGAGTATAGGGATGGAGGGATAGAGAGATGGAGGAGTATAGGGATGGAGGGATGGAAGGATAGAGGGATGGAGAAGTATAGGGATGGAGGGATAGAGAGATGGAGGAGTATAGGGATGGAGGGATAGAGGGATGGAGGAGGAGTATAGGGATGGAGGAATGGAAGGATAGAGGGATGGAGGAGTATAGGGATGGAGGGATAGAGGGATGGAGGGATAGATGGATGGAGGGATAGAGGGATAGAGGGATAGAGGAGCATAGGGATGGAGGAATAGAGGGATGGAGGGATGGAGGGATAGAGGGATGGAGGGATAGAGGGATAGAGGGATAGAGGAGTATAGGGATGGAGGGATAGAGGGATAGAGGGATGGAGGGATGGAGGGATGGAGGGATAGAGGGATGGAGGGATAGAGGGATGGAGGAGTATAGGGATGGAGGGATAGAGGGATGGAGATATAGAGGGATGGAGGGATGAAGGGATGGAGGGATGGAGGGAGGAGTATAGGGATGGAGGGATAGAGGGATGGAGGGATAGAGGGATGGAGGGATGGAGGGATAGAGGGATGGAGGGATAGAGGGATAGAGGAGTATAGGGATGGAGGGATAGAGGGATGGAGGGATAGAGGGATGGAGGGATGGCGGGATAGAGGGATAGAGGAGTATAGGGATGGAGGGATAGAGGGATGGAGGGATGGACTGATGGAGGGATAGAGGGATAGAGGGGTATAGGGATGGAGGGATAGAGGGATGGAGGGATGGACTGATGGAGGGATAGAGGGATAGAGGAGTATAGGGATGGAGGGATGGAAGTGGGGTCACCAGATCGATAGGATTATCTATCAGCCATTCCAGTCTTCATATCATTGGCCAGTTAATCATATTTCCCGGTGACAATTGTCTATGAAGGGCAAGATTACCCCCCTCTACCCTACCATCTCCCTAATCCCATGGGAGACCCCTTCCTTGCTTCACGAGTGTACTGCAATACATTGAATGGATTGGATGTATCCATACAATTAGCCCCAAGTCAAGGTTTGGATTAGTGTCCGTTATGGACAGGTGTGCTGACCGTAGGGTTGTTCACAGTTCTCCTGCTGCAGGCCAGGCGCTGCCAGAAAGGTCACACGGGAAAATATAATAGACTTTGGCATGTCCCAAATGGCATCCTCTACTCTACATACAGGAGTGCACTAATTTTGACCAAAGCCCACAGGGCCTGGTCAAAAGTAGTGCACTACATAGGAAATAGGTTGCCGCTTGCGACGTAGAATTTATCCAAGGCTTGTATAGCTGCAATTTACACCTTTACACTTAGACTAACAGGATAAATAGGAGGGTGGTTATACCTGAGAAAGTCTCTATTCCAAACAACCATATCTCTGCCTCCCTCAGCAGGTTTATAATGGCTGTAGTGGAGCCTCACAGTGATGGACGTAGTGGAGCCTCACAGTGATGGCCGTAGTGGAGCCTCACAGTGATGGACGTAGTGGAGCCTCACAGTGATGGATGTAGTGGAGCCTCACAGTGATGGACGTAGTGGAGCCTCACAGTGATGGATGTCGTGGAGCCTCACAGTGATGGATGTAGTGGAGCCTCACAGTGATGGACGTCGTGGAGCCTCACAGTGATGGACGTAGTGGAACTTCACAGTGATGGACATAGTGGAGCCTCACAGTGATGGATGTAGTGGAGCCTCACAGTGATGGACGTAGTGGAGCCTCACAGTGATGGACGTAGTGGAGCCTCACAGTGATGGACGTCGTGGAGCCTCACAGTGATGGACGTAGTGGAGCCTCACAGTGATGGACGTAGTGGAGCCTCACAGTGATGGACGTAGTGGAGCCTCACAGTAATGGATGTTGTGGAGCCTCACAGTGATGGATGTCGTGGAGCCTCAAAGTGATGGATGTAGTGGAACTTCACAGTGATGGACGTAGTGGAGCCTCACAGTGATGGACGTAGTGGAGCCTCACAGTGATGGACGTAGTGGAACTTCACAGTGATGGACGTAGTGGAGCCTCACAGTGATGGACGTAGTGGAGCCTCACAGTGATGGACGTAGTGGAGCCTCACAGTGATGGACATAGTGGAGCCTCACAGTGATGGACGTAGTGGAGCCTCACAGTGATGGACGTAGTGGAGCCTCACAGTGATGGACATAGTGGAGCCTCACAGTGATGGACGTAGTGGAGCCTCACAGTGATGGACGTAGTGGAGCCTCACAGTGATGGATGTAGTGGAGCCTCACAGTGATGGACGTAGTGGAACTTCACAGTGATGGACGTAGTGGAGCCTCACAGTGATGGACGTAGTTGAGCCTCACAGTGATGGACGTAGTGGAGCCTCACAGTGATGTTAGAGGGACAATCTGCAGTTGCTACCTCCCATTTTTGGACTTATAAATGAATGATACGTACCCATTGATTATTAAAGAATAGAACTTATAAATGTCTCATGAGCTTAGTTCAACGGTCGTACCCCATCAGGACCCAAAATATAAGCTTGTTTTACTCCGATGTTATTAAACAAAGTAAATGTTAACACTCACTGTAAGTTTTAGTAGCATCCAGGTATGAAACACGGTATTTTGACAGGGAAAAGACTCTGGGTGGAGTATTTATTACTTCATGGCGTTCATACTGTAGATACAAACTGTCTGCTGACATTCACACTACACATACAGTCCACTGTGATTTTCTTTAGATAACAATCCACAATGGAAAGGTCGAAGAAAAACCATGTAGGCCTCTGACACTGATGTTGTTGTCGTCCCATTTCCTTGTGCCTGAACACATACCAACTCTCCCTGCAGGTGTAACAGAGCACTAACTCTCAGAGGATAATAGACTAGTGAAAAATGGAGATATTAGATATATAGTGTTATGCAGGTGAATGAGGACCCAAAAGCGACTTGGCGAAAACAGAGTTTTTAATCCAGTAAGATACTTAACAAAACAAAAGGCATAATACTACTCGTAAAGACGAGAACAGACTGGAGACTTGATCAAGAACTGCAGGTTGCCTCGGGAAGGCACTTGAACCTAGCAGACTCAGACACCTGCTCACCACGCAGCATCTGAGGGAAACACGACACGACAGGGCAAAACATAGACACAGCACGGTGAATATAGACAAGGATCCGACAGGGCAGGTACGGAAAACAAAGAGAGAAATAGGGACTCTAATTAGGGAAAAGGATCGGGAACAGGTGTGGGACGACTAAATGATTGATTAGGGGAATAGGAACAGCTGGGAGCAGGAACGGAACGATAGAGAGAAGAGAGAGCGAGAGAGTGAGAGAGGGAGGGGGAGAGAGAGGGATAGAAAGAGGGAAAGAACCTAATAAGACCAGCAGAGGGAAACGAATAGAAGGGGAAGCACAGGGACAAGACATGATAATTAATGACAAAACATGACAGTACCCCCCCACTCACCGAGCGCCTCCTGGCGCACTCGAGGAGGAACCCTGGCGGCAACGGAGGAAATCATCAATAAGCGAACGGTCCAGCACGTCCCGAGACGGAACCCAACTCCTCTCCTCAGGACCGTAACCCTCCCAATCCACTAAGTATTGGTGACCCCGTCCCCGAGAACGCATGTCCATGATCTTACGTACCTTGTAAATAGGTGCGCTCTCGACAAGGACGGGAGGGGGAGGGAAGACGAACGGGGGTGCGAAGAAAGGGCTTGACACAGGAGACATGGAAGACAGGATGGACGCGACGAAGATGTCGCGGAAGAAGCAGTCGCACAGCGACAGGATTGACGACCTGGGAGACACGGAACGGACCAATGAACCGCGGAGTCAACTTACGAGAAGCTGTCGTAAGAGGAAGGTTGCGAGTGGAAAGCCACACTCTCTGGCCGCAACAATACCTTGGACTCTTAATCCTGCGTTTATTGGCGGCTCTCACAGTCTGTGCCCTGTAACGGCAAAGTGCAGACCTCACCCTCCTCCAGGTGCGCTCACAACGTTGGACAAACGCTTGAGCGGAGGGAACGCTGGACTCGGCAAGCTGGGATGAGAACAGAGGAGGCTGGTAACCCAGACTACTCTGAAACGGAGATAACCCGGTAGCAGACGAAGGAAGCGAGTTGTGAGCGTATTCTGCCCAGGGGAGCTGTTCTGCCCAAGACGCAGGGTTTCTGAAAGAAAGGCTGCGTAGTATGCGACCAATCGTCTGATTGGCCCTCTCTGCTTGACCGTTAGACTGGGGATGAAACCCGGAAGAGAGACTGACGGACGCACCAATCAAACGACAGAACTCCCTCCAAAACTGTGACGTGAATTGCGGGCCTCTGTCTGAAACGGCGTCTAACGGGAGGCCATGAATTCTGAACACATTCTCGATGATGATTTGTGCCGTCTCCTTAGCGGAAGGAAGTTTAGCGAGGGGAATGAAATGTGCCGCCTTAGAGAACCCTTCGACAACCGTAAGAATCACAGTCTTCCCCGCAGACAAAGGCAGACCGGTAATGAAGTCTAGGGCGATGTGAGACCATGGTCGAGAAGGAATGGGGAGCGGTCTGAGACGACCGGCAGGAGGAGAGTTACCCGACTTAGTCTGCGCGCAGTCCGAACAAGCAGCCACGAAACGGCGCGTGTCACGCTCCTGAGTCGGCCACCAAAAGCGCTGGCGAATAGACGCAAGAGTGCCTCGAACACCGGGATGACCAGCTAACTTGGCAGAGTGAGCCCACTGAAGAACAGCCAGACGAGTGGAAACAGGAACGAAAAGGAGGTTACTAGGACAAGCGCGCGGCGACGCAGTGTGCGTGAGTGCTTGCTTAACCTGTCTTTCAATTCCCCAGACTGTTAACCCGACAACACGCCCATAAGGAAGAATCCCCTCGGGATCAGTAGAAGCCACAGAAGAACTAAACAGACGGGATAAGGCATCAGGCTTGGTGTTTTTGCTACCCGGACGGTAAGAAATCACAAACTCGAAACGAGCGAAAAACAACGCCCAACGAGCTTGACGGGCATTAAGTCGTTTGGCAGAACGGATGTACTCAAGGTTCTTATGGTCTGTCCAAACGACAAAAGGAACGGTCGCCCCCTCCAACCACTGTCGCCATTCGCCTAGGGCTAAGCGGATGGCGAGCAGTTCACGGTTACCCACATCATAGTTGCGCTCAGATGGCGACAGGCGATGAGAAAAATAAGCGCAAGGATGAACCTTATCGTCAGACTGGAAGCGCTGGGATAGAATGGCTCCCACGCCTACCTCTGAAGCGTCAACCTCGACAATGAATTGTCTAGTGACGTCAGGAGTAACGAGGATAGGAGCGGACGTAAAACGTTCTTTTAGAAGATCAAAAGCTCCCTGGGCGGAACTGGACCACTTAAAACACGTCTTGACAGAAGTAAGAGCTGTGAGAGGGGCAGCAACTTGACTGAAATTACGAATGAAACGCCGATAGAAATTAGCGAAACCTAAAAAGCGCTGCAACTCGACACGTGACCTTGGAACGGGCCAATCACTGACAGCTTGGACCTTAGCGGAATCCATCTGAATGCCTTCAGCGGAAATAACGGAACCGAGAAAAGTAACGGAGGAGACATGAAAAGAGCACTTCTCAGCCTTTACGTAGAGACAATTCTCTAAAAGGCGCTGTAGAACACGTCGAACGTGCTGAACATGAATCTCGAGTGACGGTGAAAAAATCAGGATATCGTCAAGATAGACAAAAACAAAGATGTTCAGCATGTCTCTCAGAACATCATTAACTAAAGCCTGAAAAACAGCTGGCGCATTGGCGAGACCAAACGGCAGAACCCGGTACTCAAAATGCCCTAACGGAGTGTTAAACGCCGTTTTCCACTCGTCCCCCTCTCTGATGCGCACGAGATGGTAAGCGTTACGAAGGTCCAACTTAGTAAAGCACCTGGCTCCCTGCAGAATCTCGAAGGCTGATGACATAAGGGGAAGCGGATAACGATTCTTAACCGTTATGTCATTCAGCCCTCGATAATCCACGCAGGGGCGCAGAGTACCGTCCTTCTTCTTAACAAAAAAGAACCCCGCCCCGGCCGGAGAGGAAGAAGGCACTATGGTACCGGCGTCAAGAGACACAGATAAATAATCCTCGAGAGCCTTACGTTCGGGAGCCGACAGAGAGTATAGTCTACCCCGAGGAGGAGTGGTCCCCGGAAGGAGATCAATACTACAATCATACGACCGGTGAGGAGGAAGGGAGTTGGCTCGGGACCGACTGAAGACCGTGCGCAGATCATGATATTCCTCCGGCACTCCTGTCAAATCGCCAGGTTCCTCCTGAGAAGTGGGGACAGAAGAAATGGGAGGGATGGCAGACATTAAACACTTAACATGACAAGAAACGTTCCAGGATAGGATAGAATTACTAGACCAATTAATAGAAGGATTATGACATACTAGCCAGGGATGACCCAAAACAACAGGTGTAAAAGGTGAACGAAAAATCAAAAAGAAATAGTCTCACTGTGGTTACCAGATACTGTGAGAGTTAAAGGTAGTGTCTCAAATCTGATACTGGGAAGATGACTACCATCTAAGGCAAACATGGGCGTAGGCTTGTCTAACTGTCTGAAAGGAATGTCATGTTTCCGAGCCCATGCTTCGTCCATGAAACAACCCTCAGCCCCAGAGTCAATCAAGGCACTGCATGTAGCACCCGAACCGGTCCAGCGTAGATGGACCGACATAGTAGTACAGGATCTAGATGAAGAGACCTGAGTAGTAGCGCTCACCAGTAGCCCTCCGCTTACTGATGAGCTCTGGCCTTTACTGGACATGAATTGACAAAATGTCCATCAAATCCGCAATAGAGGCACAGGCGGTTGGTGATCCTCCGTTCCCTCTCCTTGGTCGAGATGCGAATACCTCCCAGCTGCATGGGCTCAGTCTCTGAGCCAGAGGAGGAAGATGGTTGCGATGCGGAGCAGGGAAACACCGTTGACGCGAGCTCTCTTCCACGAGCTTGGTGACGAAGATCTACCCGTCGTTCTATGCGGATGGCGAGAGCAATCAAAGAGTCCACACTGGAAGGAACCTCCCGAGAGAGAATCTCATCTTTGACCACTGCGTGGAGTCCCTCCAGAAAACGAGCGAGCAGCGCCGGCTCGTTCCAGTCACTAGAGGCAGCAAGAGTGCGAAACTCTATAGAGTAATCCGTTATGGATCGATCACCTTGGCATAGGGAAGCCAGGGCCCTAGAAGCCTCCCCACCAAAAACTGAACGGTCAAAAACCCGAATCATCTCCTCTTTAAAGTTCTGGTAATTGTTAGAACAATCAGCCCTTGCCTCCCAGATAGCTGTGCCCCACTCTCGAGCCCGGCCAGTAAGGAGTGAAATGACGTAAGCAACCCGAGCTCTCTCGCTAGAGTATGTGTTGGGTTGGAGAGAGAACACAATATCACACTGGGTGAGAAAGGAGCGGCACTCCGTGGGCTGCCCGGAGTAGCAAGGTGGGTTATTAACCCTAGGTTCCGGAGGCTCGGCAGGCCAGGAAGTAACAGGTGGCACGAGACGAAGACTCTGGAACTGTCCAGAGAGGTCGGAAACCTGAGTGGCCAGGTTCTCCACGGCATGGCGAGCAGCAGACAATTCCTGCTCGTGTCTGCCGAGCATGGCTCCTTGGATCTCGACGGCAGTGTTACGAGCATCTGTAGTCGCTGGGTCCATTCCTTGGTCGGATCCTTCTGTTATGCAGGTGAATGAGGACCCAAAAGCGACTTGGCGAAAACAGAGTTTTTAATCCAGTAAGATACTTAACAAAACAAAAGGCATAATACTACTCGTAAAGACGAGAACAGACTGGAGACTTGATCAAGAACTGCAGGTTGCCTCGGGAAGGCACTTGAACCTAGCAGACTCAGACACCTGCTCACCACGCAGCATCTGAGGGAAACACGACACGACAGGGCAAAACATAGACACAGCACGGTGAATATAGACAAGGATCCGACAGGGCAGGTACGGAAAACAAGGAGAGAAATAGGGACTCTAATTAGGGAAAAGGATCGGGAACAGGTGTGGGAAGACTAAATGATTGATTAGGGGAATAGGAACAGCTGGGAGCAGGAACGGAACGATAGAGAGAAGAGAGAACGAGAGAGTGAGAGAGGGAGGGGGAGAGAGAGGGATAGAAAGAGGGAAAGAACCTAATAAGACCAGCAGAGGGAAACGAATAGAAGGGGAAGCACAGGGACAAGACATGATAATTAATGACAAAACATGACATATAGAGCACACGGCGTTTTAATCAGTTTGCTCAGCTTTTAGTTCAGGATCAGAACATATAAAGAGCATTTGTGTTTGATGAAGATGAACTCTCATCTTGCGTTCAGTCCACATGTTTGAACTTGAGTGAACCGTCTATCAGGCACCAAACTGTGAGGCCATTACCTAGGCATATTCATCTATGCATCATAATGTCTTTACTCTCCTTATTAATAATGTAGTTTTTACTAATTGAATTTATCTTCTCGTTCATTCTTTCCCATTCCTTCATGATGTAGATACAGGCATACGAAGCTTCCTTCTGTGTTAATGTTCTCCCTCACTGGTTGTCTTAACGTCTCATACCGTGTTCAGTCGCTAGGCAAAGTAAGATACATTTCAACTATCATTTTTACTCACTGCCTCACACTTAATTCATCAATCTTTCACGTCCACGATTTCAGTCGCTATAGTCAAGGGAAAGTAAGCTACAGTACAGTCGTGGCCAAAAGTTTTGAGAATTTCCACAAAGTTTGCTGCTTCAGTGACTTTAAATATTTTTGTCAGATGTTACTATGTCATACTGACATATAATTACAAGCATTTCCTAAGTGTCAAATGCTTTTATTGACAATTACATGAAGTTGATTCAAAGAGTCAATTATTTGCAGTGTTGACCCTTCGTTTTCAAGACCTCTGCAATCCGCTCTGGCATGATGTCAATTAACTTCTGGGCCACATCCTGACTGATGGCAGCCCATTCTTGCATAATCAATGCATGGAGTTTGTCAGAATTTGTGGGTTTTTGTTTGTCCACCTGCCTCTTGAGGATTGACTACAAGTTCTCAATGGGATTAAGGTCTGGGGAGTTTCCTGGCCATGGATCTAGAATATCGATGTTTTATTCCCCGAGGCACTTAGTTATCACTTTTGCCTTATGGCAAGGTGCTCCATCATGCTGGAAAAGGCCTTGTTTGTCTCCAAACTGTTCCTGGATGGTTGGGAGAAGTTGCTCTTGGAGGATGTGTTGGTACCATTCTTTATTCATGGCTATGTTCTTAGGCAAAATTGTGAGTGAGCCCACTCCCTTAGCTGAGAAGCAACCCCACACATGAATGGTCTCAGGATGCTTTACTGTTGGCATGACACAGGACTGATGGTAGCGCTCACCTTGTCTTCTCCGGACAAGCTTTTTCCGGATGCCCCAAACAATCGGAAAGGCGATTCATCAGAGAAAATGACTTTACCCCAGCCCTCAGCAGTCCAGAATATCAGTCTGTCCCTGATGTTTTTCCTGGAGAGAAGTGGCTTCTTTGCTGCCCTTCTTGACACCAGGCCATCCTCCAAAAGTCTTCACCTCACTGTGCGTGCAGATGCACTCACACCTGCCTGCTGCCATTTCTGAGCAAGCTCTGTACTGGTGGTGCCCCGATCCCGCAGCTGAATCAACTTTAGGAGACGGTCCTGGCGCTTGCTGCACTTTCTTGGGCGCCCTGAAGCCTTCTTCACAACAATTGAACTGCTCTCCTTTAAGTTCTTGATGATCCGATAAATGATTTAGGTGAAATCTTACTGGCAGCAATATCTTTGCCTGTGAAGCCCTTTTTTGTGCAAATCAATGATGATGGCACGTGTTTCCTTGCAGGTAACCATGGTTGACAGAGGAATAACAATGATTCCATGTACCACCCTCCTTTTGAAGCTTCCAGTCTGTTATTCGAACTCAATCAGCATGACAGAGTGATCTCCAGCCTTGTCCTCGTCAACACTCACACCTGTGTAAATGAGACAATCACTGACATGATGTCAGCTGGTCCTTTTGGGGCAGGGCTGAAATGCAGTGGAAATGTTTTTGGGGGGACTCAGTTCAGTTGCATGGCAAATAGTGACTTTGCAATTAATTGCAATTCATCTGATCACTCTTCATAACATTCTTGAGTATATGCAAATTGGCACCATACAAAGTGAGGCAGCAAACTTTGTGAAAATTAATATTTGTGTCATTCTCAAAACATTTGGCCACGACTGTACATTTAGCTGTTAAAAGTCCTCCTATACATACAGTTTGAATTAGAGGTTTTCCTCCCTGAATTTAACTCATAATTCGCTCACGTTCTAACAGTGTACAGTAGCTAGGCAAAGTAAGCTACATTTTGGTGTTCAGAAAGCAGACCTCCATTCTCTGAGATTTGATCAATATAAAAAGCTATTAGCATTCATGCCGTCATATGAGGCCCCTCTAAGACATCAGCATCAGAGTTAGAGTGGAGATAATGCGTTTTCCCTGAAAGAGTGAAGCTGTAAGTCTCCTCTGTACACTACCTATCAATACAGTGACATTGTACGTGTAGTGCAATCACTTTGGCATCAGGGGGAGAGCAAATGACTTTTAAAAGGCTGTCATTTTTCATTTTTCATTTGGCAGCGGTTTATAAGGGTTTTCATCCTTGTCTCTCTTTCTGCAATGCAGCCGTTGCTCGGGCATGGGGGGGGGGGTCAGATACTGAACCACATTACCCTAACATGCCCACATTAAATCACTTTAGTTCGTTAACAACCGTGTCATGACTTGACAACATTTTCTTGACTTGACACCAAATGATCGTTTTTTTCATTGCACATCAGAAAAGGGCAAAATACCCTTTGCAAGGTGACATAAACAAAACAGATACTGAGACCAAAACAAATATTCAGATAAGTTAAACAAACAACAACAAACAGAAGTATGCATTAGCATATGAATTTCTCGGATTTTGATTCTCTAAACCTAAATATTCCAATTGGCTACACATGGTGGGGAAGGCAACTGAGAAAGAAGGCCCGACACCATTGGTTGCATTTAAGACCGCAGAGGAGCTAGTCTAACCAATTGCCATCCTCTTTAAGAAGCATTTTGCCACTTTTCGCTGCATCTTGCAACGCTGCATCCATGCAGTTTCCTCCTCCTCTAGAAAATATCAAGGGAAACTAAATCAGTTTGTGTGATAGTGAAATGCCAGTGAGCAGGAGAGGGAAGAAGGAGGCAAGGAGGGATGGAGGGAGGGAGGGGATGCACCTGAGAGACCCAGTGATTTATTGCTTTACTGTGCTAAAACCAAGTCGCCTTGCTAGCTGCTTTAATTAGGAAATACTGTGCAGGCAACTGAGCGCACCAGGAACCCTTAAATCTTTTCCCTCCACCAGCAATGATGTTCATAGCACTGCACCATTCATCAACATTGAGAAGATATCACCACTACATCCGCAGTACTACATATACAGTTATATTTATTATACAATACAGTTATATATATATATATACAGTGGGGCAAAAAAGTATTTAGTCAGCCACCAATTGTGCAAGTTCTCCCACTTAAAAAGATGAGAAAGGCCTGTAATTGTCATCATAGGTACACTTCAACTATGACAGACGAAATGAGAAGAAAAAACATCCAGAAAATCACATTGTAGGATTTTTAATGAATTTATTTGCAAATTATGGTGGAAAATAAGTATTTGGTCAATAACAAAAGTGTATCTTAATACTTAGTTATATACCCTTTGTTGGCAATGACAGAGGTCAAACGTTTTCTGTAAGTCTTCACAAGGTTTTCACACACTGTTGCTGGTATTTTGGCCCATTCCTCCATGCAGATCTCCTCTAGAGCAGTGATGTTTTGGGGCTGTTGCTGGGCAACATGGACTTTCAACTCCCTCCAAAGATTTTCTATGTGGTTGAGATCTGGAGACTGGCTAGGCCACTCCAGGACCTTGAAATGCTTCTCACGAAGCCACTCATTCGTTGCCCGGGCGGTGTGTTTGGGATCATTGTCATGCTGAAAGACCCAGCCACGTTTCATTTTCAATGCTCTTGCTGATGGAAGGAGGTTTTCACTCAAAATCTCACGATACATGGCCCCATTCATTATTTCCTTTACAGGGATCAGTCGTCCTGGTCCCTTTGCAGAAAAACAGCCCCAAAGCATGATGTTTCCACCCCCATGCTTCATAGTAGGTATGGTGTTCTTTGGATGCAACTCAGCAATCTTTGTCCTCCAAACATGATGAGTTGAGTTTTTACCAAAAAGTTATATTTTGGTTTCATCTGACCATATGACATTCTCCCAATCTTCTTCTGGATCATCCAAATGCTCTCTAGCAAACTTCAGACGGGCCTGGACATGTACTGGCTTAAACAGGGGGACACGTCTGGCACTGCAGGATTTGAGTCCCTGGCGGCGTAGTGTGTTACTGATGGTAGGCTTTGTTAATTTGGTCCCAGCTCTCTGCAGGTCATTCACTAGGTCCCCCCGTGTGGTTCTGGGATTTTTGCTCGCTGTTCTTGTGATCATTTTGACCCAACGGGGTGAGATCTTGCGTGGAGCCCCAGATCAAGGGAGATTATCAGTGGTCTTGTGCCTTTTTGTCCCCCCCTCCTTGTTTTATCATTTCACTGCGAGGCGGTATGCTTATTGACCATTCGAATGCCTTGGGCAGGCTGTTTAGAGGTTTTCGGAGGATGAATTTAGGACCACACGGACACCTCGGAGTAGGGGTGATGTGCTAAAAGCTGTGTGAATGGCTGTGTGAATGCATAGATTACAGTGAATGGCCCGCCAGGTCATGCCCCCCCCACCCCCCACTTCTAAAACAATAGTTACAACCCTGATATCTAGACACATCTACTGTATATATATACAGTAGAACTATATATAACCTAGCTATTTTACCATTATTTAACTAGGCAAGTCAGTTAAAACCTCTTGAAACTAGGGGCACTATTTTTATTTTTGGAAAAATAACATTCCCAAAGTAAACTGTCTATTGCTGAGGACCAGATGCTAGAATATGCATATAATTGACAGCTTAGGATAGAAAACACTCTAAAGTTTCCAAAATTGTCAAAATGTGAGTATAACAGAACTGATATTGCGTGCGAAACCCTGTTCCACACCTTGATGTTGAAGAATGAGAGTAAACGACTACATTGCGTAAGTGGCCAGCTGAGGGCTTTTAGAGTGATTCTTGCGTAAAAGACAGAGGTAGTCATTTTGAGGATTGATTATAATAAACGTTTGCCATATTTCTGTCGATATTATGGATATCATTAGAATTTTTTTTCGGCATTGTCGTGACGCTATTTCCGGTGGATTTCTCAACATAAGTGACAAACAAACGGAGGTATTCTGGGTATAAAAATTAGCTTTATGTCTAACTGGGAGTCTCGTCAGTGAAAACATCCGAAGATCATCAAAGGTAAACAGTTCATTTGATTGCTTTTCTGATTTTTGTGACCAAGCTTCCTGCTGCTAGCTGGACATAATGCTATGCTAGGCTATCGATAAACTTACACAAACGCTTGTCTTGCTTTGGCTGTAAAGCATAATTTCAAAATCTGAGACGACAGGGCGATTAACAAAAGGCTAAACTGTGTTTCATGGTGATATCATGAATATGAATATTTTCTAGTAAGATTATTTGGCCGTTGCGCTATGCTAATTAGTGTAGTTGATGACAATTCATCCGGGATGGGTAGTTCCAAGAGGTAATTAAGAAAAAATTCTTATTTACAATGACGGCCTACCCTGGCCAAACCTAGATGAAGCTGGGCCAATTGTGCGCTGCCCTATGGGATTCCCAATCACAGCCAGATGTGATGCAGCCTGGATTCAAACCAGTTACTGCAGTGATGCCTCTTGCACTGAGATGTAGTGTGTTAAACCGCTGCGCCACTCAGGAGCCCTGGCTATACAGCTTCAAATTCCACATATGTCAAATAGAGAGTAGTGTGTGTGTCATGTCTTTGGCTATGCCGGATTAATTGATAAAACATGCTATTCTATAAAATAATTTCTCCGTAATTAATATCACCTGATTGAGCTAATCATGTAAATGTAATTAACTAGACAGTCAATCAACATTAATCTTCATTTTACTTCCGCCTCATAATCTGAAAGTTGTAAATTCTTGGTTATCTACAAGAACCCTGGCTAACAATTTGAATCAGCAATACAAAATTGTGTTTAATCATTTATTTACTAAATACCTAACTAATCACACATAATTCACATACACATAATTAAATCATAACTTGATTACTAATTACGTCATAGGAAAACCTCCCTAGCGGGCAGAATAGATATGACGGCTTGTTACACAACGGAAAAGGGGCTGGGTTGAGTGAAAGAGCGGGAAGACAGGAACAAAGGCGAAGCTGCGCTATCGTAAATACAGTATCTTATGCATTCTAAATTACCGCCCATTTGGAAAAGGAAAATGCAATACATATTTACTCTGAGCTGCGATTCAGTAGGTTGGTGGTAGATGGAAGGCCGTGTTGCCAGAGTCCTCTGTCCTTTGAATAATGTCTCTGGTTGTCAATTGGATATGTTGTAGTACCGTCGTTGTGTGATAGACGGATACTCTGTCTGTTTCTTCCTAACCTGCGATTGCAGCTGCGGTCGCTAACTCAACAGCTAGGAGGTATCACTTCTGTAGTGAATAAGAGTTCAAAGTTCATACCATTTGCAACCAAAGCTCCTGCTGATGTTGGCTTCGTCCTGTAGTTATTTTCTGAACCATTCTGACATAGGATCGTCATCCTACCTCATCGGAACAGGAAGTTCTGTTGTCGTCAAGGCTTTATATAGGAAGAGAGAATAGGGCGTGTTTGAACAGTTTTATAGCCCTTGTCCCTTCACAGGGGAGGGCCACTGATTGAGCAGCCCTATCTTATGAAAACCCAAATGTCACATTTTAGAAGCTAAAATCACATTTCATCCCATCACAAATAATATTTCAGTTTCAAACATTTAAATTGAACAACAATTCCACGTGAATCCGATAACTCTGATGTGTAGACTTTCCACTGTAGTGTTTATGTCATCTTATCATTGATGAGAATGTCTCAGATGACAAACGAACTGACATCATATTCATTAAGTACCACCGCATACGTTCAGTTGTTCGCATTACCAGAATATAGTTAATTTCCCCCCACATTTTGACGTTCCCAGAATCTTTATGTTAACCATGGGGTTTGCAAATGTAACTTTAGTAGGGTAGAGAGAGGAAAAAGGGGGGAAGAGGTATGTATGACTGTCACAAACCAACCCCCCAGGCCAACGTCATGACATGTGCTTTGTACACATTTCCCTGTGTCATTATAATTGCATGAAAAAGCTCCTAACTGTCAGAGGTGTCCTTGGTACATCATACTGGAAGTTCAGATAAAGTACAGTGGCATGCTGAGACATTGGAGGAAGATCATACTGAGTCAAGCCTTACATACTGTACTGTAGTAGATTGCTGCTTTAGTAGTATGACGAAAGCATGAATAATCTCAAAAATCTCAAATGTAACACGGGTATTGTTCTGGTACATTAGATAGTCGAAAAACATCCTTAGGAGTAGCCCTTTTGCTCTAGCAGGGCCCATCCCAAGTCTGTTCATGGCTTTGTAACTTGATGTTCAGTTGAGATGTCTCCTGGTTCAGACTGAATGCATTTATACTGCTGTCCCAGTCAGATATAGAGAAGGCTGACAGAGGATTGCAGCGCTGGAGCTCAATCCTAAACCTACTCCTACTCCATAAGGTCGTTCAGTCTTTAGTGTTCTTCGTGTCGAAGAGCTTGGCAAGAGCTTGTGCCACTCAGAAAAATGGCAAATGTGATTATTAGGCCATTGTTATAAGGTATCCTCCTTGGTGTATAATGTGATTATTAGGCCATTGTTATAAGGTATCCTCCTTGGTGTATAATGTGATTATTAGGCCATTGTTATAAGGTATCCTCCTTAGTGTATAATGTGATTATTAGGCCATTGTTATAAGGTATCCTCCCTAGTGTATAATGTGATTATTAGGCCATTGTTATAAGGTATCCTCCTTAGTGTATAATGTGATTATTAGGCCATTGTTATAAGGTATCCTCCTTGGTGTATAATGTGATTATTAGGCCATTGTTATAAGGTATCCTCCTTGGTGTATAATGTGATTGCTAGGCCATTGTTATAAGGTATCCTCCTTAGTGTATAATGTGATTATTAGGCCATTGTTATAAGGTATCCTCCTTAGTGTATAATGTGATTATTAGGCCATTGTTATAAGGTATCCTCCCTAGTGTATAATGTGATTATTAGGCCATTGTTATAAGGTATCCTCCCTAGTGTATAATGTGATTATTAGGCCATTGTTATAAGGTATCCTCCTTGGTGTATAATGTGATTATTAGGCCATTGTTATAAGGTATCCTCCGTAGTGTATAATGTGATTATTAGGCCATTGTTATAAGGTATCCTCCTTGGTGTATAATGTGATTATTAGGCCATTGTTATAAGGTATCCTCCTTGGTGTATAATGTGATTATTAGGCCATTGTTATAAGGTATCCTCCTTAGTGTATAATGTGATTATTAGGCCATTGTTATAAGGTATCCTCCTTAGTGTATAATGTGATTATTAGGCCATTGTTACAAGGTATCCTCCTTGGTGTATAATGTGATTATTAGGCCATTGTTATAAGGTATCCTCCTTGGTGTATAATGTGATTATTAGGCCATTGTTATAAGGTATCCTCCTTGGTGTATAATGTGATTATTAGGCCATTGTTATAAGGTATCCTCCTTAGTGTATAATGTGATTATTAGGCCATTGTTATAAGGTATCCTCCTTGGTGTATAATGTGATTATTAGGCCATTGTTATAAGGTATCCTCCTTAGTGTATAATGTGATTGGAACAAAAGAGTTGATGTATGTTCAAAACCTGCACTGTAAATACTGTTCTCATATCAATAGAAATATCCTTAGACCTTCATGGGGCGATATCAACATGTTCTCTATGATTATTTCAAATCAAATTTGATTTGTCACGCGCGCCGAACAAAAACAGGTCCCTAACCAACAGAGCAGTTTTAAGAAAAACCTAAAATTTTAATTTTAAAAAGGTAAAAGATAAGAATAAAAAAAATAATTAAAGAGCAGCAGTAAATAACATTAGCGTGGCTATATACAGGGAAACTCCTCATTTAGTATATATGGATAGCCTACTGTACACTACAGGAACACTTTCCCAGTCATTCAAATGGGATCATTTCAGCTATTCCCTGTTGTATTACTCTAAGCTCTATTTAGCAGGAAATGTCATTAAGAACATTCATTAAATACTAAGATTATCAATTATGCAATGGAGGCACTCCACACTACAATTGTGTAATACGTTTGTAAATAATTTAAAGATTTAAAATACAGACAGTAATGTTATGCTGCTACCCAAGAGGAAGGCTTTTCACATCAGTTTGGGGACAGAGATGATACAAAACAGAAAGTACCATTTAGACAGATCTGGGAACCACGTCTGGGATTCCTCACGTCAGTGACGTAGATCTAACCAGACATTATAATTGGACATGGCGTATGTGTACACTGTGTAGCAACGTAGTTAAGTAAGTAAGCCATGTCTTTCCAATGTGCTACTACTTAATGATGACGGTTCACTGAACATAACATACGGGCAGAGAAGGATTTGGCTTGCTGGCCTAACAGTAGCCAAGAGAATGGTTGCCTTACGATGGTAAGCCCCAACACACTCTGCCACATCCTTATGATGGTAAGCCCCAACACACTCTGCCACATCCTTATGATGGCAAGCCCCACACACTCTGCCACATCCTTACGATGGTAAGCCCCACACACTCTGCCACATCCTTACGATGGTAAGCCCCAACACACTCTGCCACATCCTTACGATGGTAAGCCCCACACACTCTGCCACATCCTTACGATGGTAAGCCCCACACACTCTGCCACATCCTTACGATGGTAAGCCCCAACACACTCTGCCACATCCTTACGATGGTAAGCCCCAACACACTCTGCCACATCCTTACGATGGTAAGCCCCAACACACTCTGCCACATCCTTATGATGGTAAGCCCCAACACACTCTGCCACATCCTTACGATGGTAAGCCCCAACACACTCTGCCACATCCTTACGATGGTAAGCCCCACACACTCTGCCACATCCTTACGATGGTAAGCCCCAACACACTCTGCCACATCCTTACGATGGTAAGCCCCACACACTCTGCCACATCCTTACGATGGTAAGCCCCAACACACTCTGCCACATCCTTACGATGGTAAGCCCCACACACTCTGCCACATCCTTATGATGGCAAGCCCCACACACTCTGCCACATAATTACGATGGTAAGCCCCACACACTCTGCCACATCCTTACGATGGTAAGCCCCACACACTCTGCCACATAATTACGATGGTAAGCCCCACACACTCTGCCACATCCTTATGATGGTAAGCCCCACACACTCTGCCACATCCTTACGATGGTAAGCCCCACACACTCTGCCACATAATTACGATGGTAAGCCCCACACACTCTGCCACATCCTTACGATGGTAAGCCCCACACACTCTGCCACATCCTTACGATGGTAAGCCCCAACACACTCTGCCACATCCTTACGATGGTAAGCCCCAACACACTCTGCCACATCCTTACGATGGTAAGCCCCAACACACTCTGCCACATCCTTACGATGGTAAGCCCCACACACTCTGCCACATCCTTACGATGGTAAGCCCCAACACACTCTGCCACATCCTTACGATGGTAAGCCCCACACACTCTGCCACATCCTTACGATGGTAAGCCCCAACACACTCTGCCACATCCTTACGATGGTAAGCCCCACACACTCTGCCACATAATTACGATGGTAAGCCCCACACACTCTGCCACATCCTTACGATGGTAAGCCCCACACACTCTGCCACATAATTACGATGGTAAGCCCCACACACTCTGCCACATCCTTATGATGGTAAGCCCCAACACACTCTGCCACATCCTTATGATGGTAAGCCCCAACACACTCTGCCACATCCTTACGATGGTAAGCCCCAACACACTCTGCCACATCAGCAATGGATTTTCTCATTTACGGACATAGCTCAACTTAAAATGTCAATCTCTCGACAGCCTGGTGCAAAATCAGACCATGTTAACATATGGACTACGACACTTGACAGTTTAAAATCACTACTTTAACATGAGCTCAGATCAGCAGGCCCTGCAGGTGCGGGTGGGGACTTTGTTTGTATGTATAGCGTTGCATTATGTGATCAAAGTTTGCTAATGTTTTGGTTGACACATACAGTTGAAATACTGTATATACATCACGTTCAGAAAGTATTCAGACCCCTGGACTTTTTCCACATTTTGATATGTGACAGCCTTATTCTAAAATTGATTTAAAAAATGTTTTCCTCATCAATCTACACACAATAACAAAGTGAACACAGGTTTTTAGAAACGTAAAAAAATATACATTATTTACATAATGTATATTTAGTATACATTCAGACCCTTTGCTATAATTGTCACAATTGTCGTAATGAGTAGACCAAGGCACAGCGTGCGTAGGCGTCCACATATTTTTAATAAACCGAAACTCAGCAAAACATAACAAACAAGCACAGACGAAACATGACGCTACTGGTGCCTACAGGCAACTATCCGTCGACAAGATCCCACAAACACAAATGAAGCAATGGCTGCCTAAATATGATCCCCAATCAGAGACAACGATAAACAGCTGCCTCTGATTGGGAACCATATCAGGCCACCATATAAATACAATATCACATAGATGACCCACCCAAGTCACTATCATGCCCCAACCAACACAGAGAATAAACAGCTTACTATGGTCAGGGTGTGACAATAAGACTCGAAATTGAGCTCAGGTGTATCCTGTTTCCAATAATCATCTTTGAGATGTCTCTACAACTTGATTGGAGTCCACCTGTGATAAATTGAATTGATTGGACATGATTTGGAAAGGCACACACCTGTCCATATAAGGTAGCACAGTTGACAGTGTATGTCAGAGCAAAAACTAAGCCATGAGGTTGAAGGAATTGTCCGTAGAGCTCCGAGACAGGATTGTGTCGAGCCACAGATCTGGGGAAGGGTACCAAAAAATGTCTGCAGCATTGAAGTTCCCCAAGAACACAGTAGCCTCGATAATATTTCAACAGAAGATGTTTGGAACCACCAAGACTCCTCCTAGAGCTGGCCACCCGGCCAAACTGAGCAATCGCCTTGGTCAGGGAGGTGACCAAGAACCCAATGGTCACTCTGACAAAGCTCCAGAGTTCCTGTGTGGAGATGGGAGAACCTTCCAGAAGGACAACCATCTCTGCAGCACTCCACCAATCAGGCCTTTATGGTAGAGTGGCCAGATGGAAGCCACTCCTCGGTAAAAGCTACATGACAGCCCGCTTGGAGTTAAAGGACTCTCAGACCATGAGAAACAAGATTCTTTGGCTTGAATGCCAAGCATCACTTCTGGAAGAAACCTGGTACCATCCCTACGGTGAAGCATGTTGGTGGCAGCATCATGCTGTGGGGATATTTTTCAGCAGCAGGGACTGAGAGACTAGTCAGGATCAAGGAAAAGATGAACGGAGCAAAGTACAGAGAGATCATTGATGAAACCCTGCTCCAGAGCGCACTGGACCTCAGACTGGGGAGAAGGTTCACCTTCCAACAGGACAACAACCCTAAACACAGAGCCAAGACAATGCAGGAGTGGATTCGAGACAAGATTCAATGTCCTTGAGTGGCCCATCCAGAGCCCGGACATGAACCCAATCTAACATCTCTGGAGAGACCTGAAAATAGCTGTGCAGCGACGCTCCCCATCCAACCTGACAGAGTTTGAGAATATCTGCAGAGAAGAATGGGAGAAACTCCCCAAATACAGTGCCAAACTGTGTGCCAAACTTTTAGCGTTTTACCCAAGAAGACTCGATGCTGTAATTGCCCCCAAAGGTGTTTCAACAAAGTACTGAGTAAAGGGTCTGAATACTTACGTAAATGTGATATTTATTTATTTTATTTTTATAAATTAGCAAACATTTAAAAAAATATTTTTTTGCTTTGTCATTATGGGGTATTGTGATGTCATTATGGGGTATTGTGATGTCATTATGGGGTATTGTGATGTCATTATGGGGTATTGTGATGTCATTATGGGGTATTGTGATGTCATTATGGGGTATTCTGTGCAGATTGATGAGGGAAACACTTGAATCCATTTTAGAGTAAGTCTGTAACGTAACAAAATGTGGAAAAAGTCGAGGGGTTTGAATACTTTCCGTAAACACTGTAAGTATGTGTGTTTAGCGGTATGCTGGGTTGTATAGTATTTAGTGTAGTGAGGGGGATGGGGTAAATGAACGTGATTATTTCCAGAGTTCAGACTGATGATTTCTAGTACGGTCAAGACCCACTGCCCCATTACAGCCATCAACCCTCAACTCCCACAAACATCCCAAGACAGTAGAATGTCTGCAAATATACCCCCTTCCAAAAATGTGTTTTCCCTTTTCTGTTTTACCAGGAGGAATGGTATCTAAAATCTAAAATAACCTATTTCAGGGAACTAGAATATTTTGTGCTGCCACAGTCTACAGCACAGTGGCTAGAGGCAGAGAGAACTGTCACAGTCTACAGCACAGTGGCTAGAGGCAGAGAGGACTGTCACAGTCTACTGCACAGTGGCTAGAGGCAGAGAGAACTGTCACAGTCTACTGCACAGTGGCTAGAGGCAGAGAGAACTGTCACAGTCTACTGCACAGTGGCTAGAGGCAGAGAGAACTGTCACAGTCTACAGCACAGTGGCTAGAGGCAGAGAGGAAGCTTCCATTTGAACTGATGTTTATTTCTAATTCACCTTCCTCTGCTCTCCTGTACTCCCCTCCCTGCCCCTCTCCTCACCCTTCTCTCCCTTCCCCTCTCCTCTCCTCACCTTCCACCCCTCCCCTCTCCTCACCCTTCCTTCCCTTCCCCTCTCCTCTCCTCACCTTCCACCCCTCCCCTCTCCTCACCTTCCTCTCCTCCCCTCTCCTCTCATCATCCTTCCCTCCTCTCTTGTCCTTCCCTCTCCTCTCATCATCCTCCTCTCCTCTCATCATCCCCCTCTCCTCTCATCATCCCCCTCTCATCATCCCCCTCTCATCATCCTCCTCTCCTCTCATCATCCTCCTCTTCTCTCATCATCCTCCTCTCCTCTCATCATCCCCCTCTCCTCTCATCATCCCCCTCTCCTCTCCTGTCCTTCCCTCTCCTCTCATCATCCCCCTCTCCTCTCATCATCCCCCTCTCCTCTCATCATCCTCCTCTCCTCTCATCATCCTCCTCTCCTCTCATCATCCCCCTCTCATCATCCTCCTCTCCTCTCATCATCCTCCTCTCCTCTCATCATCCCCCTCTCATCATCCTCCTCTCCTCTCATCATCCTCCTCTCCTCTCATCATCCTCCTCTCCTCTCATCATCCTCCTCTCATCATCCCCCTCTCCTCTCATCATCCTCCTCTCCTCTCATCATCCTCCTCTCCTCTCATCATCCCCCTCTCCTCTCATCATCCTCCTCTCCTCTCATCATCCCCCTCTCCTCTCATCATCCTCCTCTCCTCTCATCATCCCCCTCTCCTCTCATCATCCCCCTCTCCTCTCATCATCCCCCTCTCCTCTCATCATCCTCCTCTTCTCTCATCATTCTCCTCTCATCATCCCCCTCTCCTCTCATCATCCTCCTCTCCTCTCATCATCCCCCTCTCCTCTCATCATCCCCCTCTCCTCTCATCACCCTCCTCTTCTCTCATCATCCTCCTCTCCTCTCATCATCCTCCTCTCCTCTCATCATCCTCCTCTCCTCTCATCATCCTCCTCTCCTCTCATCATCCTCCTCTCCTCTCATCATCCTCCTCTCATCATCCTCCTCTCCTCTCATCATCCTCCTCTCCTCTCATCATCCTCCTCTCCTCTCATCATCCCCCTCTCCTCTCATCATCCTCCTCTCTCTCTCATCATCCCCCTCTCCTCTCATCATCCCCCTCTCCTCTCATCATCCTCCTCTCCTCTCATCATCCTCCTCTCCTCTCATCATCCTCCTCTCCTCTCATCATCCTCCTCTCCTCTCATCATCCTCCTCTCTCCTCTCATCATCCCCCTCTCCTCTCATCATCCCCCTCTCCTCTCATCATCCTCCTCTCCTCTCATCATCCTCCTCTCCTCTCATCATCCTCCTCTTCTCTCATCATCCTCCTCTCCTCTCATCATCCTCCTCTCCTCTCATCATCCCCCTCTCCTCTCATCATCCTCCTCTCCTCTCATCATCCTCCTCTCCTCTCATCATCCCCCTCTCATCATCCTCCTCTCCTCTCATCATCCTCCTCTCCTCTCATCATCCCCCTCTCATCATCCTCCTCTCCTCTCATCATCCTCCTCTCCTCTCATCATCCTCCTCTCCTCTCATCATCCCCCTCTCCTCTCATCATCCTCCTCTCCTCTCATCATCCTCCTCTCCTCTCATCATCCCCCTCTCCTCTCATCATCCTCCTCTCCTCTCATCATCCCCCTCTCCTCTCATCATCCTCCTCTCCTCTCATCATCCCCCTCTCCTCTCATCATCCCCCTCTCCTCTCATCATCCTCCTCTCCTCTCATCATCCTCCTCTTCTCTCATCATTCTCCTCTCATCATCCCCCTCTCCTCTCATCATCCTCCTCTCCTCTCATCATCCCCCTCCTCTCATCATCCCCCTCTCCTCTCATCATCCTCCTCTTCTCTCATCATCCTCCTCTCCTCTCATCATCCTCCTCTCTCTCATCATCCTCCTCTCCTCTCATCATCCTCCTCTCCTCTCATCATCCTCCTCTCCTCTCATCATCCTCCTCTCCTCTCATCATCCTCCTCTCCTCTCATCATCCTCCTCTCCTCTCATCATCCCCCTCTCCTCTCATCATCCTCCTCTCCTCTCATCATCCTCCTCTCCTCTCATCATCCTCCTCTCCTCTCATCATCCTCCTCTTCTCTCATCATCCTCCTCTCCCTCTCATCATCCTCCTCTTCTCTCATCATCCTCCTCTCCTCTCATCATCCTCCTCTCCTCTCATCATCCTCCTCTCCTCTCATCATCCTCCTCTTCTCTCATCATCCTCCTCTCCTCTCATCATCCTCCTCTTCTCTCATCATCCTCCTCTCCTCTCATCATCCTCCTCTCTCCTCTCATCATCCCCCTCTCCTCTCATCATCCCCTCTCCTCTCATCATCCTCCTCTCCTCTCATCATCCTCCTCTCCTCTCATCATCCTCCTCTTCTCTCATCATCCTCCTCTCCTCTCATCATCCTCCTCTCCTCTCATCATCCTCCTCTCCTCTCATCATCCTCCTCTCCTCTCATCATCCTCCTCTCTCCTCTCATCATCCCCCTCTCCTCTCATCATCCCCCTCTCCTCTCATCATCCTCCTCTCCTCTCATCATCCTCCTCTCCTCTCATCATCCTCCTCTCCTCTCATCATCCTCCTCTCCTCTCATCATCCTCTGGACTGTATTATTCAGCAGGGACATGGAGCTTCCTCTTCAGGGTCTTCAAAGCTTTTTGTCAATGTCATGTCTGGCAGAGTAATTAGAATAATATAAATTCATGTAACAGTTTCATTCTATATTATCTGTGTAGCTGTAACTGTTTGTAGATTTACATGTTATTTTTTGGGGTGTTGTGGGGTATCAATTATTGAGAGGTCCATTCTACAGAATGTAATATGTTTTCACCAGGCCCTTACATACAGCTGATAGTGTTTAATATGTCTTCACCAGGCCCTTACAGACAGCTGATGGTGTTTAATATGTCTTCACCAGGCCCTTACAGACAGCTGATGGTGTTTAATATGTCTTCCTCGGGCCCTTACAGACAGCTGATGGTGTTTAATATGTCTTCACCAGGCCCTTACAGACAGCTGATGGTGTTTAATATGTCTTCACCAGGCCCTTACAGACAGCTGATGGTGTTTAATATATCTTCACCAGGCCCTTACAGACTGCTGATGGTGTTTAATATGTCTTCCTCGGGCTCTTACAGACAGCTGATGGTGTTTAATATGTCTTCACCAGGCCCTTACAGACTGCTGATGGTGTTTAATATATCTTCACCAGGCCCTTACAGACTGCTGATGGTGTTTAATATATCTTCACCAGGCCCTTACAGACTGCTGATGGTGTTTAATATATCTTCACCAGGCCCTTACAGACTGCTGATGGTGTTTAATATATCTTCACCAGGCCCTTACAGACTGCTGATGGTGTTTAATATATCTTCACCAGGCCCTTACAGACTGCTGATGGTGTTTAATATGTCTTCCTCGGGCTCTTACAGACAGCTGATGGTGTTTAATATGTCTTCACCAGGCCCTTACAGACAGCTGATGGTGTTTAATATATCTTCACCAGGCCCTTACAGACTGCTGATGGTGTTTAATATGTCTTCCTCGGGCTCTTACAGACAGCTGATGGTGTTTAATATGTCTTCCTCGGGCCCTTACAGACAGCTGATGGTGTTTAGTATGTCTTCACCAGGCCCTTACAGACAGCTGATGGTGTTTAATATGTCTTCACCAGGCCCTTACAGACAGCTGATGGTGTTTAATATGTCTTCACCAGGCCCTTACAGACAGCTGATGGTGTTTAATATGTCTTCACCAGGCGCTTACAGACAGCTGATGGTGTTTAATATGTCTTCACCAAGCCCTTACAGACAGCTGATGGTGTTTAATATGTCTTCACCAGGCCCTTACAGACAGCTGATGGTGTTTAATATGTCTTCAGCAGTCCCTTACAGACAGCTGATGGTGTTTAATATGTCTTCACCAGGCCCTTACAAACAGCTGATGGTGTTTAATATGTCTTCCCCAGGCCCTTACAGACAGCTGATGGTGTTTAATATGTCTTCAGCAGGCCCTTACAGACAGCTGATGGTGTTTAATATGTCTTCCTCAGGCCCTTACAGACAGCTGATGGTGTTTAATATGTCTTCACCAGGCCCTTACAGACAGCTGATGGTGTTTAATATGTCTTCGCCAGGCCCTTACAGACAGCTGATGGTGTTTAATATGTCTTCCTCAGGCCCTTACAGACAGCTGATGGTGTTTAATATGTCTTCACCAGGCCCTTACAAACAGCTGATGGTGTTTAATATGTCTTCCCCAGGCCCTTACAGACAGCTGATGGTGTTTAATATGTCTTCAGCAGGCCCTTACAGACAGCTGATGGTGTTTAATATGTCTTCCTCAGGCCCTTACAGACAGCTGATGGTGTTTAATATGTCTTCACCAGGCCCTTACAGACAGCTGATGGTGTTTAATATGTCTTCACCAGGCCCTTACAGACAGCTGATGGTGTTTAATATGTCTTCACCAGGCGCTTACAGACAGCTGATGGTGTTTAATATGTCTTCACCAAGCCCTTACAGACAGCTGATGGTGTTTAATATGTCTTCACCAGGCCCTTACAGACAGCTGATGGTGTTTAATATGTCTTCAGCAGTCCCTTACAGACAGCTGATGGTGTTTAATATGTCTTCACCAGGCCCTTACAAACAGCTGATGGTGTTTAATATGTCTTCCCCAGGCCCTTACAGACAGCTGATGGTGTTTAATATGTCTTCAGCAGGCCCTTACAGACAGCTGATGGTGTTTAATATGTCTTCCTCAGGCCCTTACAGACAGCTGATGGTGTTTAATATGTCTTCACCAGGCCCTTACAGACAGCTGATGGTGTTTAATATGTCTTCGCCAGGCCCTTACAGACAGCTGATGGTGTTTAATATGTCTTCCTCGGGCCCTTATAGACCCCTGATGGTGTTTAATATGTCTTCACCAGGCCCTTACAGACCCCTGATGGTGTTTAATATGTCTTCACCAGGCCCTTACAGACAGCTGATGGTGTTTAATATGTCTTCACCAGGCCCTTACAGACAGCTGATGGTGTTTAATATGTCTTCACCAGGCCCTTACAGACAGCTGATGGTGTTTAATATGTCTTCCTCGGGCCCTTACAGACTGCTGATGGTGTTTAATATGTCTTCCCCGGGCCCTTACAGACAGCTGATGGTGTTTAATATGTCTTCCTCGGGCCCTTACAGACTGCTGATGGTGTTTAATATGTCTTCCCCGGGCCCTTACAGACAGCTGATGGTGTTTAATATGTCTTCACCTGGCCCTTACAGACAGCTGATGGTGTTTAATATGTCTTCACCAGGCCCTTACAGACAGCTGATGATGTTTAATATGTCTTCACCAGGCCCTTACAGACAGCTGATGGTGTTTAATATGTCTTCACCAGACCCTTACAGACAGCTGATGGTGTTTAATATGTCTTCACCAGGCCCTTACAGACAGCTGATGGTGTTTAATATGTCTTCATCAGACCCTTACAGACAGCTGATGGTGTTTAATATGTCTTCACCAGGCCCTTACAGACAGCTGATGGTGTTTAGTATGTCTTCACCAGGCCCTTACAGACAGCTGATGGTGTTTAGTATGTCTTCACCAGGCCCTTACAGACAGCTGATGGTGTTTAATATGTCTTCACCAGGCCCTTACAGACAGCTGATGGTGTTTAGTATGTCTTCACCAGGCCCTTACAGACAGCTGATGGTGTTTAGTATGTCTTCACCAGGCCCTTACAGACAGCTGATGGTGTTTAATATGTCTTCACCAGGCCCTTACAGACAGCTGATGGTGTTTAATATGTCTTCACCAGGCCCTTACAGACAGCTGATGGTGTTTAATATGTCTTCACCAGGCCCTTACAGACAGCTGATGGTGTTTAATATGTCTTCCTCGGGCCCTTACAGACAGCTGATGGTGTTTAGTATGTCTTCACCAGGCCCTTACAGACAGCTGATGGTGTTTAGTATGTCTTCACCAGGCCCTTACAGACAGCTGTAGTTCCTTTATTGAGATTGATACACAGCGTTTTGCAGCAGCTGTATAAAATTGACCTCCGTCATCTACAGAAGGACATGTTGAAGCCCAATGGGTCAAGCTCACTAATGACGCTATTAGTCGGAGTGTCTCACAGGAGCTGGTTATAGTACTGATGTGGACTGTACGTTCTGTGTTTCCCAAATAGCACCCTATTCCCTTCATAGGGCTACAGGGTAGCCTAGTGGTTAGAGCGTAAACCTGATAGTAAACCTGATTGGCCGAATGATTCGCCATGACTCTACTGTAATGATGAGCATTATTTAGAAAACTTAAGAGAAAAAAGTTTAAGCCGTCTGGAAATGACAACCGTTTTGGGCAAGAGATTTATGTGTAAACACAAACCAGTTTTCTGGAGACACGCTTTGGCAATCAGACACTGGCAACAGCAGTACCAGACAGCTGCAAGGTTTTCCGATTGAAGTGATCTCTGTGTGAAATATTACCATCAATGCTAACTCCATACACTGCATTCTGAATGTATTCAGACCACTTCACTTTTTCCACATTTTGTTACTTTACAGCCTTATTCTAAAATTAATTCTTTTTTTTTTTACACACAATACCCCATAATAACATCCCAATACCCCATAATGACATCCCAATACCCCATAATGACATCACAATACCCCATAATGACATCCCAATACCCCGTAATGACATCACAATACCCCATAATGACATCCCAATACCCCATAATGACGTCCCAATACCCCATAATGACATCCCAATACCCCATAATGACATCACAATACCCCATATTGACATCTCAATACCCCGTAATGACATCTCAATACCCCATAATGACGTCCCAATACCCCATAATGACATCCCAATACCCCATAATGACATCACAATACCCCATATTGACATCTCAATACCCCGTAATGACATCTCAATACCCCATAATGACGTCCCAATACCCATTCATGACATCACAATATCCCATAATGACGAAGTCAGAATAGTTTTTCAGACACTTTAGCAAATGTATAAAAGATAAATTAACTGAAATAGCTTATTTATAAGTATTCAGTTCCTTTGCTATAAGACTCTAAATTGAGCTCAGGTGCATCCTGTTTCCATTGATCGTCCTTGAGATGTCTCTACAACAAGGTCCTACAGTTGACAGTGCATGTCATTATAAGGAACATAAAATGTGACATACCAATTAGGATGTGTCTAGAAATACTCTAATCAGTTATAGAACCCATTGCCCTTTATGGAAGCGCTTCCAAAACCTTCCATAACAAAGCCATCACCTACAGAGAAATTTACCTGGAGAAGAGTTCCCTAAGCAAGCTGGTCCTGGGGCTCTGTTCACAAACACGAATAGACCCCAAGAGCCCCAGGACAGCAATACAATTAGACCCAACCAAATCATGAGAAAACAAAAGATAATTACTTGACATATTGGAAAGAATTACCAAAAAAAAACAGAGCAAACTAGAATGATATTTGGCCCTAAACAGAGAGTACACAGTGAATACCTGACCACTGTGACTGGCCCTAAACAGAGAGTACACAGGGAATACCTGACCACTGTGACTGGCCCTAAACAGAGAGTACACAGTGAATACCTGACCACTGTGACTGACCCTAAACAGAGAGTACACAGGGAATACCTGACCACTGTGACTGACCCTAAACAGAGAGTACACAGTGAATACCTGACCACTGTGACTGACCCTAAACAGAGAGTACACAGGGAATACCTGACCACTGTGACTGACCCTAAACAGAGAGTACACAGGGAATACCTGACCACTGTGACTGACCCTAAACAGAGAGTACACAGTGAATACCTGACCACTGTGACTGACCCTAAACAGAGAGTACACAGGGAATACCTGACCACTGTGACTGACCCAACAGATTTCACTATGTACAGACTCAGTGAGTATGGCCTTGCTATTGAGAAAGGCCTCCGAAGGCAGACCTGGTTCTCAAGAGAAGACTGGCTATTTGCACACTGCCCAGAAAATGAGGTGGAAACTGAGCTGCACTTCCTAACCTCCTGTCCAATGTATGACCATATTTCCCTCAGATTACAAAGACCCACAAAGAATTCGAAAACAAATCCAATTTTGATAAACTCCCATATCTACTGGGTGAAATACCACAGTGTGTCATCACAGCAGCAAGATTTGTGACCTGTTGCCACAAGAAAAGGGCAACCAGTGAAGAACAAACACCATTATAAATACAACCCATATTGATGTTAATTTATTTTCCCTTTTGTACTTTAACTATTTAGGAGGAGAGGAGTAGGGGAGGGACATGGCTATTGTCACTAAGCACAAATTACAGTACACGGTCATGACAGGTGACACATCACCAACACTTTCACTGTTAATTAACTAAGATTCTTTTCCTGACCTCCTTTTCTCTCTCCCCCCCCTCTTGTCTGTCTATCTGTCTTTCTGTCTTTCTGTCTTTCTGTCTTTCTGTCTTTCTGTCTTTCTGTCTTTCTTTCTTTCTGTCTGTCTGTCTGTCTGTCTGTCTGTCTGTCTGTCTGTCTGTCTGTCTGTCTGTCTGTCTGTCTGTCTGTCTGTCTGTCTGTCTGTCTGTCTGTCTGTCTGTCTGTCTGTCTGTCTGTCTGTCTGTCTGTCTGTCTGTCTGTCTGTCTGTCTGTCTGTCTCTCTCTCTCTCTCTCTCTCTCTCTCTCTCTCTCTCTCTCTCTCTCTCTCTCCAAACTAAGAGGGAGATGTGAAGTTCTGTAACTCAATAATTTAATTTATCATTTTTTCCCCCTCCTTTACTGTAGAGCTGTTTTTGTGTTTTCCAGTTTGAACAAGACATTGTATTTACACAATGCTGAAATATTCACAATAGAATAACACGTTTGTAGATTAAGCAAATGTTTGAATAAAGAAGGAAGAGTCTCCCTCTCTCTCTATATATATATGCTCTCTCTATATATATATATTATGAGTCCCAAATGCCACCATATTCCCTACAGAGTGCACTACTTTTGACCAGAGAGATGTATAGGGAATAGGGTGCCATTTGGGACAGCCCATAAGACTCCCGAGAGCCAAAGCAGAATGGATAGAGTCCGTGAGAAAGTGATAAATCATGGTCCAACTCTGTGGCCCAAATGGCAGCATATCTCCTTTATAGTGCACTAACTTTGACCAGGAACCATAGGGGATAGGGTGCCATTTGGGAGTTAAGTTAGTGCTTTGAGCTAGTGCTTTGTTGTTCCTTTTCTCCTCCTCAGCCCTCCACAGCTGAGCCGGTACGTTGATGAATAACTGTTCTCAGAGAGAAGAGCATAAAAAAAACAAGAAAATGAAAGTTATAAATTAAAACTATTCTGGGGCTGTTTCTCCCTGATCCTGGCACGGAGAGAGGGGTAGAGGGTAGGGTGGTGGAGGTGTGGGGGTTAGAGGGTAGGGTGATGGAGGTGTAGAGGGATAGAGGGTAGGTAGGGTGATGGAGGTGTGGGTGATAGAGGGTAGGTGGGGTGATGGAGGTGTGGAGGGATAGAGGGTAGGTAGGTTGATGGAGGTGTGGAGGGGTAGAGCATTAGGGTGATGGAGGTGTGGAGGGGTCGAGGGGCAGTGTGATGGAGGTGTAGAGGGATAGAGGGTAGGTAGGGTGATGGAGGTGTAGAGGGATAGAGGGTAGGTAGGGTGATAGAGGGTAGGTAGGTTATGGAGGTGTGAAGGGATAGAGGGTAGTTAGTGTGATGGAGGTGTAGAGGGATAGAGGGTAGGTAGTGTGATGGAGGTGTAGAGGGATAGGGGGTAGGTAGTATGATGGAGGTGTAGAGGGATAGAGGGTAGGTAGGGTGATGGAGGTCTGGAGGGATAGAGGGTAGGTAGGTTATGGAGGTGTAGAGGGATAGAGGGTAGGTAGGTTATGGAGGTGTAGAGGGATAGAGGGTAGGTAGGTTATGGAGGTGTGAAGGGATAGAGGGTAGGTAGGGTGATGTAGGTGTAGAGGGATAGAGGGTAGGTAGGGTGATGTAGGTGTAGAGGGATATAGGGTAGGTAAGTTATGGAGGTGTGAAGGGATAGAGGGTAGGTAGTTTATGTAGGTGTAGAGGGATAGAGGGTAGGTAGGTTATGGAGGTGTGAAGGGATAGAGGGTAGGTAGGGTGATGGAGGGATAGAGGGTAGGTAGTGTGATGGAGGTGTAGAGGGATAGAGGGTAGGTAGTGTGATGGAGGTGTAGAGGGATAGAGGGTAGGTAGGGTGATGGAGGTCTGGAGGGATAGAGGGTAGGTAGGTTATGGAGGTGTAGAGGGATAGAGGGTAGGTAGTGTGATGGAGGTGTAGAGGGATAGAGGGTAGGTAGGGTGATGTAGGTGTAGAGGGATAGAGGGTAGGTAGGTTATGGAGGTGTAGAGGGATAGAGGGTAGGTAGTGTGATGGAGGTGTGAAGGGATAGAGGGTAGGTAGTGTGATGTAGGTGTAGAGGAATAGAGGGTAGGTAGGGTGATGTAGGTGTAGAGGGATAGAGGGTAGGTAGGTTATGGAGGTGTGAAGGGATAGAGGGTAGGTAGGGTGATGTAGGTGTAGAGGGATAGAGGGTAGGTAGTGTGATGTAGGTGTAGCGGGATAGAGGGTAGGTAGGTTATGGAGGTGTGAAGGGATAGAGGGTAGGTAGGTTATGGATGTGTAGAGGGATAGAGGGTAGGTAGGGTGATGTAGGTGTAGAGGGATAGAGGGTAGGTAGTGTGATGGAGGTGTAGAGGGATAGAGGGTAGGTAGGGTGATGGAGGTGTAGAGGGATAGAGGGTAGGCAGGGTGATGGAGGTCTGGAGGGATAGAGGGTAGGTAGGTTATGGAGGTGTAGAGGGATAGAGGGTAGGTAGGGTGATGATTATGGAGGTGTGAAGGGATAGAGGGTAGGTAGGTTATGGAGGTGTAGAGGGATAGAGGGTAGGTAGGGTGATGTAGTTGTAGAGGGATAGAGGGTAGGTAGTGTGATGGAGGTGTAGAGGGATAGAGGGTATGTAGGGTGATGGAGGTGTAGAGGGATAGAGGGTAGGTAGGGTGATGGAGGTCTGGAGGGATAGAGGGTAGGTAGGTTATGGAGGTGTGAAGGGATAGAGGGTAGGTAGGGTGATATAGGTGTAGAGGGATAGAGGGTAGGTAGGTTATGGAGGTGTGAAGGGATAGGGGGTAGGTAGGTTATGGAGGTGTAGAGGGATAGAGGGTAGGTAGGGTGATGTAGGTGTAGAGGGATAGAGGGTGGGTAGTGTGATGGAGGTGTAGAGGGATAGAGGGTTGTTAGGGTGATGGAGGTGTAGAGGGATAGAGGGTAGGTAGGGTGATGGAGGTCTGGAGGGATAGAGGGTAGGTAGGTTATGAAGGTGTGAAGGGATAGAGGGTAGGTAGGTTATGGAGGTGTAGAGGGATAGAGGGTAGGTAGGTTATGGAGGTGTGAAGGGATAGAAGGTAGGTAGTGTGATGGAGGTGTAGAGGGATAGAGGGTAGGTAGTGTGACCTAGGTGTAGAGGGATAGAGGGTAGGTAGTGTGATGGAGGTGTAGAGGGATAGAGGGTAGGTAGTGTGATGGAGGTGTAGAGGATAGAGGGTAGGTAGTGTGATGGAGGTGTGAAGGGATAGAGGGTAGGTAGGGTGATGTAGGTGTAGAGTGATAGAGGGTAGGTAGTGTGATGGAGGTGTAGAGGGATAGAGGGTAGGTAGGGTGATGGAGGTGTAGAGGGATAGAGGGAAGGTAGGGTGATGGAGGTCTGGAGCGATAGAGGGTAGGTAGGTTATGGAGGTGTGAAGGGATAGAGGGTAGGTAGGTTATGGAGGTGTAGAGGGATAGAGGGTAGGTAGGTTATGGAGGTGTGAAGGGATAGAGGGTAGGTAGGGTGATGTAGGTGTAGAGGGATAGAGGGTAGGTAGGGTGATGTAGGTGTAGAGGGATAGAGGGTAGGTAGGTTATGGAGGTGTGAAGGGATAGAGGGTAGGTAGGTTATGGAGGTGTAGAGGGATAGAGGGTAGGTAGGGTGATGTAGGTGTAGAGGGATAGAGGGTAGGTAGTGTGATGGAGGTGTAGAGGGATAGAGGGTAGGTAGGTTATGGAGGTGTGAAGGGATAGAGAGTAGGTAGGGTGATGTAGGTGTAGATGGATAGAGGGTAGGTAGTGTGATGGAGGTGTAGAGGGATAGAGGGTAGGTAGGTTATGGAGGTGTGAAGGGATAGAGGGTAGGTAGGGTGATGTAGGTGTAGAGGCATAGAGGGTAGGTAGTGTGATGGAGGTGTAGAGGGATAGAGGGTAGGTAGGTTATGGAGGTGTGAAAGGATAGAGGGTAGGTAGTGTGATGGAGGTGTAGAGGGATAGAGGGTAGGTAGTGTGATGTAGGTGTAGAGGGATAGAGGGTAGGTAGTGTGATGGAGGTGTAGAGGGATAGAGGGTAGGTAGTGTGACCTAAGTGTAGAGGGATAGAGGGTAGGTAGTGTGATGAAGGTGTAGAGGGATAGAGGGTAGGTAGTGTGACCTAGGTGTAGAGGGATAGAGGGTAGGTAGTGTGATGGAGGTGTAGAGGGATAGAGGGTAGGTAGTGTGATGGAGGTGTAGAGGGATAGAGGGTAGGTAGTGTGATGGAGGTGTGAAGGGATAGAGGGTAGGTAGGGTGATGTAGGTGTAGAGTGATAGAGGGTAGGTAGTGTGATGGAGGTGTAGAGGGATAGAGGGTAGGTAGGGTGATGGAGGTGTAGAGGGATAGAGGGTAGGTAGTGTGATGGAGGTGTAGAGGGATAGAGGGTAGGTAGGTTATGGAGGTGTGAAGGGATAGAGAGTAGGTAGGGTGATGTAGGTGTAGAGGGATAGAGGGTAGGTAGTGTGATGGAGGTGTAGAGGGATAGAGGGTAGGTAGGTTATGGAGGTGTGAAGGGATAGAGGGTAGGTAGGGTGATGTAGGTGTAGAGGCATAGAGGGTAGGTAGTGTGATGGAGGTGTAGAGGGATAGAGGGTAGGTAGGTTATGGAGGTGTGAAAGGATAGAGGGTAGGTAGTGTGATGGAGGTGTAGAGGGATAGAGGGTAGGTAGTGTGATGTAGGTGTAGAGGGATAGAGGGTAGGTAGTGTGATGGAGGTGTAGAGGGATAGAGGGTAGGTAGGGTGATGTAGGTGTAGAGGGATAGAGGGTAGGTAGGTTATGGAGGTGTGAAGGGATAGGGGTAGGTAGGTTATGGAGGTGTAGAGGGATAGAGGGTAGGTAGGGTGATGTAGGTGTAGAGGGATAGAGGGTGGGTAGTGTGATGGAGGTGTAGAGGGATAGAGGGTTGTTAGGGTGATGGAGGTGTAGAGGGATAGAGGGTAGGTAGGGTGATGGAGGTCTGGAGGGATAGAGGGTAGGTAGGTTATGAAGGTGTGAAGGGATAGAGGGTAGGTAGGTTATGGAGGTGTGAAGGGATAGAAGGTAGGTAGTGTGATGGAGGTGTAGAGCGATAGAGGGTAGGTAGTGTGACCTAGGTGTAGAGGGATAGAGCGTAGGTAGTGTGATGGAGGTGTAGAGGGATAGAGGGTAGGTAGTGTGATGGAGGTGTAGAGGGATAGAGGGTAGGTAGTGTGATGGAGGTGTGAAGGGATAGAGGGTAGGTAGGGTGATGTAGGTGTAGAGTGATAGAGGGTAGGTAGTGTGATGGAGGTGTAGAGGGATAGAGGGTAGGTAGGGTGATGGAGGTGTAGAGGGATAGAGGGAAGGTAGGGTGATGGAGGTCTGGAGCGATAGAGGGTAGGTAGGTTATGGAGGTGTGAAGGGATAGAGGGTAGGTAGGTTATGGAGGTGTAGAGGGATAGAGGGTAGGTAGGTTATGGAGGTGTGAAGGGATAGAGGGTAGGTAGGGTGATGTAGGTGTAGAGGGATAGAGGGTAGGTAGGGTGATGTAGGTGTAGAGGGATAGAGGGTAGGTAGGTTATGGAGGTGTGAAGGGATAGAGGGTAGGTAGGTTATGGAGGTGTAGAGGGATAGAGGGTAGGTAGGGTGATGTAGGTGTAGAGGGATAGAGGGTAGGTAGTGTGATGGAGGTGTAGAGGGATAGAGGGTAGGTAGGTTATGGAGGTGTGAAGGGATAGAGAGTAGGTAGGGTGATGTAGGTGTAGATGGATAGAGGGTAGGTAGTGTGATGGAGGTGTAGAGGGATAGAGGGTAGGTAGGTTATGGAGGTGTGAAGGGATAGAGGGTAGGTAGGGTGATGTAGGTGTAGAGGCATAGAGGGTAGGTAGTGTGATGGAGGTGTAGAGGGATAGAGGGTAGGTAGGTTATGGAGGTGTGAAAGGATAGAGGGTAGGTAGTGTGATGGAGGTGTAGAGGGATAGAGGGTAGGTAGTGTGATGTAGGTGTAGAGGGATAGAGGGTAGGTAGTGTGATGGAGGTGTAGAGGGATAGAGGGTAGGTAGTGTGACCTAGGTGTAGAGGGATAGAGGGTAGGTAGTGTGATGAAGGTGTAGAGGGATAGAGGGTAGGTAGTGTGACCTAGGTGTAGAGGGATAGAGGGTAGGTAGTGTGATGGAGGTGTAGAGGGATAGAGGGTAGGTAGTGTGATGGAGGTGTAGAGGGATAGAGGGTAGGTAGTGTGATGGAGGTGTGAAGGGATAGAGGGTAGGTAGGGTGATGTAGGTGTAGAGTGATAGAGGGTAGGTAGTGTGATGGAGGTGTAGAGGGATAGAGGGTAGGTAGGGTGATGGAGGTGTAGAGGGATAGAGGGTAGGTAGTGTGATGGAGGTGTAGAGGGATAGAGGGTAGGTAGGTTATGGAGGTGTGAAGGGATAGAGAGTAGGTAGGGTGATGTAGGTGTAGAGGGATAGAGGGTAGGTAGTGTGATGGAGGTGTAGAGGGATAGAGGGTAGGTAGGTTATGGAGGTGTGAAGGGATAGAGGGTAGGTAGGGTGATGTAGGTGTAGAGGCATAGAGGGTAGGTAGTGTGATGGAGGTGTAGAGGGATAGAGGGTAGGTAGGTTATGGAGGTGTGAAAGGATAGAGGGTAGGTAGTGTGATGGAGGTGTAGAGGGATAGAGGGTAGGTAGTGTGATGTAGGTGTAGAGGGATAGAGGGTAGGTAGTGTGATGGAGGTGTAGAGGGATAGAGGGTAGGTAGGGTGATGTAGGTGTAGAGGGATAGAGGGTAGGTAGGTTATGGAGGTGTGAAGGGATAGGGGGTAGGTAGGTTATGGAGGTGTAGAGGGATAGAGGGTAGGTAGGGTGATGTAGGTGTAGAGGGATAGAGGGTGGGTAGTGTGATGGAGGTGTAGAGGGATAGAGGGTTGTTAGGGTGATGGAGGTGTAGAGGGATAGAGGGTAGGTAGGGTGATGGAGGACTGGAGGGATAGAGGGTAGGTAGGTTATGAAGGTGTGAAGGGATAGAGGGTAGGTAGGTTATGGAGGTGTGAAGGGATAGAAGGTAGGTAGTGTGATGGAGGTGTAGAGCGATAGAGGGTAGGTAGTGTGACCTAGGTGTAGAGGGATAGAGCGTAGGTAGTGTGATGGAGGTGTAGAGGGATAGAGGGTAGGTAGTGTGATGGAGGTGTAGAGGGATAGAGGGTAGGTAGTGTGATGGAGGTGTGAAGGGATAGAGGGTAGGTAGGGTGATGTAGGTGTAGAGTGATAGAGGGTAGGTAGTGTGATGGAGGTGTAGAGGGATAGAGGGTAGGTAGGGTGATGGAGGTGTAGAGGGATAGAGGGAAGGTAGGGTGATGGAGGTCTGGAGCGATAGAGGGTAGGTAGGTTATGGAGGTGTGAAGGGATAGAGGGTAGGTAGGTTATGGAGGTGTAGAGGGATAGAGGGTAGGTAGGTTATGGAGGTGTGAAGGGATAGAGGGTAGGTAGGGTGATGTAGGTGTAGAGGGATAGAGGGTAGGTAGGGTGATGTAGGTGTAGAGGGATAGAGGGTAGGTAGGTTATGGAGGTGTGAAGGGATAGAGGGTAGGTAGGTTATGGAGGTGTAGAGGGATAGAGGGTAGGTAGGGTGATGTAGGTGTAGAGGGATAGAGGGTAGGTAGTGTGATGGAGGTGTAGAGGGATAGAGGGTAGGTAGGTTATGGAGGTGTGAAGGGATAGAGAGTAGGTAGGGTGATGTAGGTGTAGATGGATAGAGGGTAGGTAGTGTGATGGAGGTGTAGAGGGATAGAGGGTAGGTAGGTTATGGAGGTGTGAAGGGATAGAGGGTAGGTAGGGTGATGTAGGTGTAGAGGCATAGAGGGTAGGTAGTGTGATGGAGGTGTAGAGGGATAGAGGGTAGGTAGGTTATGGAGGTGTGAAAGGATAGAGGGTAGGTAGTGTGATGGAGGTGTAGAGGGATAGAGGGTAGGTAGTGTGATGTAGGTGTAGAGGGATAGAGGGTAGGTAGTGTGATGGAGGTGTAGAGGGATAGAGGGTAGGTAGTGTGACCTAGGTGTAGAGGGATAGAGGGTAGGTAGTGTGATGAAGGTGTAGAGGGATAGAGGGTAGGTAGTGTGACCTAGGTGTAGAGGGATAGAGGGTAGGTAGTGTGATCGAGGTGTAGAGGGATAGAGGGTAGGTAGTGTGATGGAGGTGTAGAGGGATAGAGGGTAGGTAGTGTGATGGAGGTGTGAAGGGATAGAGGGTAGGTAGGGTGATGTAGGTGTAGAGTGATAGAGGGTAGGTAGTGTGATGGAGGTGTAGAGGGATAGAGGGTAGGTAGGGTGATGGAGGTGTAGAGGATAGAGGGTAGGTAGTGTGATGGAGGTGTAGAGGGATAGAGGGTAGGTAGGTTATGGAGGTGTGAAGGGATAGAGAGTAGGTAGGGTGATGTAGGTGTAGAGGGATAGAGGGTAGGTAGTGTGATGGAGGTGTAGAGGGATAGAGGGTAGGTAGGTTATGGAGGTGTGAAGGGATAGAGGGTAGGTAGGGTGATGTAGGTGTAGAGGCATAGAGGGTAGGTAGTGTGATGGAGGTGTAGAGGGATAGAGGGTAGGTAGGTTATGGAGGTGTGAAAGGATAGAGGGTAGGTAGTGTGATGGAGGTGTAGAGGGATAGAGGGTAGGTAGTGTGATGTAGGTGTAGAGGGATAGAGGGTAGGTAGTGTGATGGAGGTGTAGAGGGATAGAGGGTAGGTAGTGTGACCTAGGTGTAGAGGGATAGAGGGTAGGTAGGTTATGGAGGTGTAGAGGGATAGAGGGTAGGTAGTGTGATGGAGGTGTAGAGGGATAGAGGGTAGGTAGGGTGATGTAGGTGTAGAGGGATAGGGGGTAGGTAGGTTATGGAGGTGTAGAGGGATAGAGGGTAGGTAGTGTGATGGAGGTATGAAGGTATAGAGGGTAGGTAGGGTGATGTAGGTGTAGAGGGATAGAGGGTAGGTAGTGTGATGTAGGTGTAGAGGAATAGAGGGTAGGTAGGGTGATGTAGGTGTAGAGGGATAGAGGGTAGGTAGGTTATGGAGGTGTGAAGGGATAGAGGGTAGGTAGGGTGATGTAGGTGTAGAGGGATAGAGGGTAGGTAGTGTGATGGAGGTGTAGAGGGATAGAGGGTAGGTAGGGTGATGGAGGTGTAGAGGGATAGAGGGTAGGTAGGGTGATGGAGGTCTGGAGGGATAGAGGGTAGGTAGGTTATGGAGGTGTGAAGGGATAGAGGGTAGGTAGGGTGATGGAGGTGTAGAGGGATAGAGGGTAGGTAGGTTATGGAGGTGTAGAGGGATAGAGGGTAGGTAGTGTGATGTAGGTGTAGAGGGATAGAGGGTAGGTAGTGTGATGTAGGTGTAGAGGGATAGAGGGTAGGTTGTGTGATGGAGGTGTAGAGGGATAGAGGGTAGGTAGGTTATGGAGGTGTAGAGAGATAGAGGGTAGGTAGGTTATGGAGGTGTGAAGGGATAGAGGGTAGGTAGTGTGATGTAGGTGTAGAGGGATAGAGGGTAGGTAGGTTATGGAGGTGTAGAGGGATAGAGGGTAGGTAGGGTGATGTAGGTGTAGAGAGATAGAGGGTAGGTAGGTTATGGAGGTGTAGAGGGATAGAGGGTAGGTAGGTTATGGAGGTGTGAAGGGATAGAGGGTAGGTAGTGTGATGGAGGTGTAGAGGGATAGAGGGTAGGTAGGTTATGTAGGTGTAGAGGGATAGAGGGTAGGTAGGTTATGGAGGTGTGAAGGGATAGAAGGTAGGTAGTGTGATGGAGGTGTAGAGGGATAGAGGGTAGGTAGTTTATGGAGGTGTGAAGGGTTGGCGCACCCCTTTGTTTGTGCCGTGGCGGAGATCTTTGTGCGCTATACTTGGCCTTGTCTTAAGATGGTAAGTTGTTTGTTGAAGATATCCCTCTACTGGTGTGGGGGCTGTGCATTGGCAAAGTGGGTGGGGTTATATCCTGTCTGTTTGGCCCTGTCCGGGGGTCTCGCAGATGGGGCCACAGTGTCTCCCAACCCCTCCTGTCTCAGCCTCCAGTATTTATGCTGCAGTAGTTTATGTGTCGGGGGGCTAGGGTCAGTTTGTTATATCTGGAGTATTTCTCCTGTTTTTTCCTGTGTCCTGTGTGAATTTAAGTGTGCTCTCTAATTATTTTTCTTTCTTTCTTTCTCTCTCTCGGAGGAACTGAGCACTAGGACCGTGCTCATTGCTGTCCCCAGTCCACCTGTCTGTGCTGCTGCTCCAGTTTCCAACTGTTCTTCCTGCGGCTATGGAATCCTGACCTGTTCACCGGACATGCTACCTGTCCCAGACCTGCTGTTTTCAACTCTCTAGAGACAGCAGGAGCGGTAGAGATACTCTTAATGATCGGCTATGAAAAGCCAAATGACATTTACTCTTTAGGTGCTGACCTGCTGCAACTTCGACAACCACTGTGATTATTATTATCTGACCCTGCTGGTCATCAATGAACGTTTGAACATCTTGGCCATGTTCTCCACCCGGCACAGCCAGAAGAGGACTGGCCACCCCTCTAATTGTCTTCCTAGGTTCTGTACCTTCTAGAATGGTCTAAAAGGATAGTTATAATACTAGCCTAGCCACCGTGCTTCTACACTTGCATTGCTTGCTGTTTGGGGTTTTAGGCTGGGTTTCTGTACAGCACTTTGAGATATCAGCTGATGTACGAAGGGCTTTATAAATACATTCGATTTGATTTTCTTAGTCAATAGAACACTAGATAAGGCCCTGGTCAATAGAAGAACACTAGAAAGGGCCCTGGTCAATAGAAGAACACTAGATAGGGCCCTGGTCAATAGAAAAACACTAGATAGAGCCCTGGTCAATAGAACACTAGATAGGGCCCTGGTCAATAGAACACTAGATAGGGCCCTGGTCAATAGAACACTAGATAGGGCCCTGGTCAATAGAACACTAGATAGGGCCCTGGTCAATAGAACACTAGATAGGGCCCTGGTCAATAGAACACTAGATAGGGCCCTGGTCAATAGAACACTAGATAGGGCCCTGGTCAATAGAAAAACACTAGATAGAGCCCTGGTCAATAGAACACTAGATAGGGCCCTGGTCAATAGAACACTAGATAGGGCCCTGGTCAATAGAACACCAAATAGGGCCCTGGTCAATAGAAGAACACTAGATAGGGCCCTGGTCAATAGAAGAACACTAGATAGGGCCCTGGTCAATAGAACACTAGATAGGGCCCTGGTCAATAGAAGAACACTAGATAGGGCCCTGGTCAATAGAACACTAGATAGGGCCCTGGTCAATAGACCACTAGATAAGGCCCTGGTTAATGTAACACTAGACCAGGGCCCTGGTCAATAGAATAACACTAGATAGGGCCCTGGTCAATAGAAGAACACTAGAAAGGGCCCTGGTCAATAGAACACTGGATAGAACCCTGGTCAATAGAACACTAGATAGGGCCCTGGTCAATAGAAGAACACTAGATAGGGCCCTGGTCAATAGAATAACACTAGATAGGGCCCTGGTCAATAGAAGAACACTAGAAAGGGCCCTGGTCAATACAACACTAGATAGGGCCCTGGTCAATAGAACACTAGATAGGGCCCTGGTCAATACAACACTAGATAGGGCCCTGGTCAATAGAATAACACTAGATAGGGCCCTGGTCAATAGAAGAACACTAGAAAGGGCCCTGGTCAATACAACACTAGATAGGGCCCTGGTCAATAGAACACTAGATAGGGCCCTGGTCAATACAACACTAGATAGGGCCCTGGTCAATACAACACTAGATAGGGCCCTGGTCAATAGAAGAACACTAGATAGGGCCCTGGTCAATAGAACAATAGATAGGGCCCTGGTCAATAGAACACTAGATAGGGCCCTGGTCAATAGAAGAACACTAGATAGGGCCCTGGTCAATACAACACTAGATAGGGCCCTGGTCAATAGAACACTAGATAGGGCCCTGGTCAATAGAAGATCACTATATAGGTGATCTACATGGTCAATAGAAGAACACTAAAGGGAATAGTGTACCGTTTGGGCTGCAACCTCAGTGTTGCAATCTGGGAGGACTGAGGAGGGCTGAAGAGTACTGAGGAGGGCTGTGGAGTACTGAGGAGGGCTGAGGAGGACTGAGGAGGACTGAGGAGGACTGATGAGGACTGATGAGGGCTGTGGAGTACTGAAGAGGGCTGAAGAGTACTGAGGAGGGCTGAGGAGGACTGATGAGCTGAAGAGGGCTGAAGAGTACTGAGGAGGGCTGAAGAGGACTGAGGAGGGCTGAGGAGGACTGAGGAGGGCTGATGAGGGCTGTGGAGTACTGAGGAGGGCTGAGGAGGGCTGAGGAGGGATGAGTAGGACTGAGGAGGACTGATGAGGGCTGTGGAGTACTGATGAGGGCTGAGGAGGGCTGAGGAGGGCTAAGGAGGACTGAGGAGGGCTGATGAGGGCTGAAGAGTACTGAGGAGGGCTGAAGAGGGCTGTGGAGTACTGAAGAGCGCTGAGGAGGGCTGAGGAGCACTGAGGAGGGCTGAGGAGGGCTGAAGAGGGCTGTGGAGTACTGAAGAGCGCTGAGGAGGGCTGATGAGGGCTGAGGAGGGCTGAGGAGGGCTGAAGAGGGCTGTGGAGTACTGATGAGGGCTGTGGAGTACTGATGAGGGCTGAGGAGGACTGATGAGGGCTGAGGAGGGCTGAGGAGGGCTAAGGAGGACTGAGGAGGGCTGATGAGGGCTGAAGAGTACTGAGGAGGGCTGAGGAGGACTGAGGAGGGCTGATGAGGGCTGAAGAGTACTGAGGAGGGCTTTGGAGTACTGAGGAGGGCTGAGGAGTGCTGAGGAGGACTGAGGAGGGCTGATGAGGGCTGTGGAGTACTGAGGAGGGCTGAGGAGGGCTGAGGAGGGCTGAGGAGGACTGAGGAGGACTGATGAGGGCTGATGAGGGCTGAAGAGGGCTGAGGAGGACTGATTAGGGCTGAGGAGGACTGATGAGAGCTGAGGAGGACTGATGAGGGCTGTGGAGTACTGAGGAGGGCTGAAGAGTACTGAGGAGGGCTGAAGAGTACTGAGGAGGGCTGAGGAGGACTGAGAAGGGCTGATGAGGGCTGAAGAGTACTGAGGAGGGCTTTGGAGTACTGAGGAGGGCTGAAGAGTACTGAGGAGTGCTGAGGAGGGCTGAGGAGGGCTGAGGAGGGCTGAGGAGGGCTGAAGAGGGCTGTGGAGTACTGAAGAGGGCTGAGGAGGGCTGAAGAGGGCTGTGGAGTACTGAAGAGGGCTGAGGAGGGCTGAAGAGGGCTGATGAGGGCTGTGGAGTACTGAAGAGGGCTGAGGAGGGCTGAAGAGGGCTGATGAGGGCTGTGGAGTACTGAAGAGGGCTGAGGAGGGCTGAAGAGGGCTGAGGAGGGCTGATGAGGGCTGTGGAGTACTGAGGAGTACTAAGGAGGGCTGAGGAGGCCTGAGGAAATGTGGGGAGGGCTGAGGCGGTGTGAGGCAGTGTCAGAATGGCTGAGGTGGTGTGAGGCGGTGTGAGGATGGCAAAGGAGGGCTGAGGCGATGTGAGGCGGTGTGAGGAGGGCTGAGGCGGTGTGAGGAGGGCTGAGGAGGGCTGAGGCGGTGTGAGGAGGGCTGAGGAGGGCTGAGGCGGTGTGAGGCGGTGTGAGGAGGGCTGAGGTGGTGTGATGTTGTGAGGAGGGCTGGGGTGGTGTGAGGCGGTGTGATGAGGTGTTGTGAGGAGGGCTGGGGTGGTGTGAGGCGGTGTGAGGCGGTGTGAGGCGGTGTGAGGCGGTGTGAGGAGGGCTGAGGCAGTGTGAGGCGGTGTGAGGAGGGCTGATGCAGTGTGAGGAGGGCTGAGGTAGTGTGAGGCGGTGTGATGAGGTGTTGTGAGGAGGGCTGGGGTGGTGTGAGGCAGTGTGAGGCGGTGTGAGGCGGTGTGAGGAGGGCTGAGGCAGTGTGAGGCGGTGTGAGGAGGGCTGAGACGGTGTGGGGAGGACTGAGGCGGTGTGAGGAGGTGTGCTGAGGCTGTGTGAAGGGGTGTGAGGAGGGCTGAGACAGTGTAAGGAGGGCTGTGGCAGTTTGAGGCGGTGTGAGGAGGGCTGAGACGGTGTGAGGGGGGCTGAGGCAGAGTGAGGAGGGCTGAGGCGGTGTGAGGAAGTGTGAGGAAGGCTAAGGTGGTGTGAGGAGGGCTAAGGTAGTGTGAGGAGTGCTGAGGCTGTGTGAGGCAGTGTGAGCCGGTGTGAGGAGGGCTGAGGAGGTGTGAGGAGGTACATCCTCATCCAATGATCTCTCACCATAAAGACACACAACACATTCCAATTAAAGCCCCTCTCCTCTCTGGTCAGTCTAATACTGCAACCCTTGTGTGTTGTGAGTTTGTCCTCTAAGGGAAAATAATTTACTGTATCGACTTGTGTATTTGGTGTTTGTATATACGTTGTATATAGAGAACTATGTTTGTATCTTGATGGTCAATACTATTACGCAGGATGTGTTGTTTTAGTGTCTGAAAGAATGGTTTGTTTTTCTTTTGTTCGCTGAGGAAATGGTGTTGGAAAGGGTGAGGGGTTGTACTTTATTTGATGTGAGGGTAAGCTACATTGCGTGTTCACAGAGGGAAGGACAAGCACACCCTTGTTGCAGGGTTGTCTATAAATACATTCCCAGGGACAAGTCTTGTCGTAGAGGGAGAACATTGTAAGCTTGAGTGGGTTAGTGCCAGCCTAAATTGAGATATGAATGATAGCCAAGCAGCCACCAGTCTCTCGCTCTCTCCCTCTTAAAACATGGGGGCAGGCCAACCCGGTTAGTGCCAGCCAGGCAGGCAATCCTCATTCCAAATACGCTAATACATATCCCCATATCCCACACTGTCTGTCTGTAATATAACACACTACCCTGCTGGTTTTAATGAAGCACCTCCATAGGATGCTCATGGAGAAATCCCTTCCCTCCTTTAACCCGCCCTGTGTCTTTACCGCGTTAGCATGGATGCTCTATCTGCTGTGTGAGATATGGGCGACACCGCACCATGCTGTTGGTTTTATGGGCAGGGGAGCAGCCGGCCAATCAGATGTTACGAAGAAGAAGCATCCCGCTTCTCTAATGAAGCTATTAACAATGGTCGGCTGCTGCCAGATGGTCTGTCATTGAGGAGGAGTGGAGAGAGAGAACGAGGGAAAAGAGAGAGGGGGGAGAAAGAGTGGGAGTGGGGGAAAGAGGAGGAGAACAGGGAAGGAGAGAGAGAGAGAGAAAGAGAGACAGGCAGACAAGCAGGCAGGCAGGCAGGCAGGCAGGCAGGCAGGCAGGCAGGCAGGCAGGCAGGCAGGCAGGCAGGCAGGCAGGCAGGCAGGCAGGCAGACAGACAGACAGACAGACAGACAGACAGACAGACAGACAGACAGACAGACAGACAGACAGACAGACAGACAGACAGACAGACAGACAGACAGACAGACAGACAGACAGACAGACAGACAGACAGACAGACAGACAGACAGACAGACAGACAGACAGACAGACAGACAGACAGACAGACAGAGAGAAACATAGAATTAGACAAACACCAAATTAAGACTGCATGCAAAATTCTGCAAAAATATCCTCAGTGTACAACGTGGAACACCAAATAATGCATGCAGAGCAGAATTAGGCCGATCCCCACTAATTATCAAAATCCAGAAAAGAGCCATTACAATTCTACAACCACCTAAAAGGAAGTGATTCCCAAACCTTCCATAACAAAGCCATCACCCAATCAAATCATGAGAAAACAAAAAGAGAATTACTTGACACATTGGAAAGAATTAACAAAAAAACAGCGCAAAGTAGAATGCTATTTGGCCCTAAACAGAGAGTACACAGTGGTAGAATACCTGACCACTGTGACTGACCCAAACTTAAGGACAGACAGACAGACAGACAGACAGACAGACAGACAGACAGACAGACAGACAGACAGACAGACAGACAGACAGACAGACAGACAGGCAGGCAGGCAGGCAGGCAGGCAGACAGACAGACAGACAGACAGACAGACAGACAGACAGACAGACAGACAGACAGACAGACAGACAGACAGACAGACAGACAGACAGACAGACAGACAGACAGACAGACAGACAGACAGACAGACAGACAGACAGACAGACAGACAGACAGACAGACAGACAGACAGTGCAGCTGAGGCCTGTGTTGCTGTGCTCTGTTCTCAATGGGGTAGTTTAAAGGTTGTTGTTTTTGTTTTATTTGAAAGCCAATACCAGGGAGATTAGTGGATAACCCATTCAGAGTGTACCAATGTGCTGCGTCCCAAATGGACCCATGTTCCCTACTCAGTCTACTCCTTTGGACCAGGGCCCCTTCTCTGGTCCAAAGTAGTGCACTATAAAGGGAAGAGGTGCACGGCCCTCTGGAAGCTCGTCCTAGTTCACTCCGCTCGCTCCGTTTTTTTCATTAGCTCGATCACGAGGGAGAAAACAAGCTGTCATTGGTTCATGCTGACGTTACAGAACACACATGACCACACACAGTCATCATTATGTGAAATGTGGAGAAAACTCTCCCCTTATTCCATGATATACAACATAGGATTCACCAGTTCTGCCAAGTGTTTGTGTTTGATAGTAAAAAACTGATGCTACGTTCACCTCAATCTGTCTATCAGCCTATAACTGGGGAAATATCGTAGGCTTCACTCCTCAATTCAGTAGGCTATATCTTCACTCCTCAATTCAGTAGGCTATATCTTCACTCCTCAATTCAGTAGGCTATATCTTCACTCCTCAATTCAGTAGGCTATATCTTCACTCCTCAATTCAGTAGGCTATATCTTCACTCCTCAATTCAGTAGGCTATATCTTCACTCCTCAATTCAGTAGGCTATATCTTCACTCCTCAATTCAGTAGGCTATATCTTCACTATATCTTCTCAATTCAGTAGGCTATATCTTCACTCCTCAATTCAGTAGGCTATATCTTAACTCCAATTCTTCACTCCTCAATTCAGTAGGCTATATCTTCACTCAATTCAGTAGGCTATATCTTCACTCCTCAATCAATTCAGTAGGCTATATCTTCACTCCTCAATTCAGTAGGCTATATCTTCACTCCTCAATTCAGTAGGCTATATCTTCACTCCTCAATTCAGTAGGCTATATCTTCACTCCTCAATTCAGTAGGCTATATCTTCACTCCTCAATTCAGTAGGCTATATCTTCACTCCTCAATTCAGTAGGCTATATCTTCACTCCTCAATTCAGTAGGCTATATCTTCACTCAATTCAATTCAGTAGGCTATATCTTCACTCCTCAATTCAGTAGGCTATATCTTCACTCCTCAATTCAGTAGGCTATATCTTCACTCCTCAATTCAGTAGGCTATATCTTCACTCCTCAATTCAGTAGGCTATATCTTCACTCCTCAATTCAGTAGGCTATATCTTCACTCCTCAATTCAGTAGGCTATATCTTCACTCCTCAATTCAGTAGGCTATATCTTCACTCCTCAATTCAGTAGGCTATATCTTCACTCCTCAATTCAGTAGGCTATATCTTCACTCCTCAATTCAGTAGGCTATATCTTCACTCCTCAATTCAGTAGGCTATATCTTCACTCCTCAATTCAGTAGGCTATATCTTCACTCCTCAATTCGGCTGTGAGTTAGGAGCTGTGACTGGTTTAGCTGTGGGGAAATTACCACTCCGCAGAAATGGAAACCTAGTTATCTAGTATGCTAAAACGTAGAAATGGAAACCTAGTTATCTAATATGCTAAAACATAGAAATGGAAACCTAGTTATCTAATATGCTAAAACGTAGAAATGGAAACCTAGTTATCTAATATGCTAAAACATAGAAATTGGAAACCTAGTTATCTAATATGCTAAAACGTAGAAATGGAAACCTAGTTATCTAATATGCTAAAATGCAGAAATGGAAACCTAGTTATCTAGTATGCTAAAACGTAAAACACTAAGATAAGCAGGCATCCCTGTCTGTATCCTGAACCTAAAAAAAATTGTTGAAAGTGGAGCAACATTTTGTCCACTGTCCAATTTGTTGTGTGGGTCTGTTGGGAGACATGACGTAAGGGCCTCTGAACACAGGAGTGGTTCACCTTCAGTTAACTGGGCCTTCATCCTGCCTTCATCCAGCCTGTGACTCTCACTGTTTTACTGCAGAACTCTGTGACTTACTGGAGGTTAAGTTTGATAGTGAAGGAAATTAGTGAAAGCCTAGAGTGTCACAAAATCCAATTCATAACAACTGATTCCAACCACTAAACCTGGAGGCTTGATTCACCATGAAGCAGACCTGGATCCACATCGCCTCTGTACTATACTGGATATTATATTACTGATCTGGGACCAGGCTAGGGGGTTAACACTGATCTGGGGCTAGGCTATGATGTTAGTACTGATCTGGGACCATGCTATGAGGTTAATACTGATCTGGGATCAGGCTATGAGGTTAGTACTGATCTGGGACCAGGCTAAGAGGTTAATACTGATCTGGGACCAGGCTAAGAGGTTAGTACTGATCTGGGACCAGGCTAAGAGGTTAATACTGATCTGGGACCAGGCTAGGAGGTTAGTATTGATCTGGGACCAGGCTAAGAGGTTAAAACGATATGGAAGTAAAATCATGGAAGTCTATTGCCAAGCTGATTCATGATCACTGAAGCCAACCTCTAACCTAATAGCTCTGAATGTGTCTTTCAGATCTCTGTTTGGGGATTTGGGCTCTCAACTAGATTGGTCAGACTAGATTACTAACCCATGCATATTGAGCCAGCACACACATCAATAATTTAATCCAGCATGCCAATGTGGAATTGTTTACAAAGTGTGATTTCTTGTGCATTTGATCGCTCTCTTCAAAGCCTGAGTCAACTATCAACACAAAGATCATGTATTAGCATTTGTACAATGTGTGGTAGCCTGGTCCTAGATCAGTTTGTGCCGTATACTTCTATAGCCATCGTCATGCCAAAGGACCAGGCTACCACACTTTGTAAACAATTCCACATTGGCATGCTGGATTAAATTATTGATGTGTGTGCTGGCTCAATATGCATGGGTTAGTAATCTAGTCTGACCAATCCAGTTGAGAGCCCAAATCCCCAAACAGAGATCTGACAGATGTGAAATAAGGAATTCTATTAGAATTGTAATTCATGAAGCTGATGACATGTAAAAGGAAGGTTTTCATTGGGGAAAGACACATTCAGAGAGTCAATGTGAGAGCTTGTCAACTTCCTTGGGGTTCTATTCCACCAGAATGCTAGAATGTTCACATTAATTCTGTTCAAGAATACGGCTGTCCAAATATATATACATTCGAAAAACCGGGCGTACATTCCGCTGCATATGAACCTCCATCTGTTAGACTGTATGGAACGGTGAGAGTTGTCACGGCTACCGCTGGGCCTGTCAATAAATGTCTCATATATATTGAGACAAATTACAAATGTCTGTGAATGGTCTTAGCTCAGTACCTAGTGGCTGTGGGTGTACATTATAGAGACGCAATACCATGCCTCAAATGGAAGAGTCCCTGCCTGACAGAGAGAGAGAGAGAAGAGAAAGGCATTTTGTGTGCGTGCATGCGTGCGTGCGTGTGTGTATGCGTGCGTATGTACATGAATTTATGCATGTGTGTGTTTGTGTGTGTGTGTGTGTGTGTGTGTGTGTGTGTGTGTGTGTGTGTGTGTGTGTGTGTGTGTGTGTGTGTGTGTGTGTGTGTGTGTGTGTGTGTGTGTGTGTGTGTGTGTGTGTGTGTGTGTGTGTGTGTGTGTCAGTGGGGAGTGTGTGTGTGTGTGTGTGTGTGTGTGTGTGTGTGTGTGTGTGTGTGTGTGTGTGTGTGTGTGTGTGTGTGTGTGTGTGTGTGTGTGTGTGTGTGTGTGTGTGTGTGTGTGTGTGTGTGTGTGTGTGTGTGTGTGTGTGTGTGTGTGTGTGTGTGTGTGTTTGCGTGTGTGTGTGTGTGCATGAGTTTGTGTGTAAGCGTGTGAGGGAGGCAGCTCACAGAGAGACTGAATTAGCCTGTTACTTCAGGCATATTGTCAGCTACATTAGGACATGACCTCTACAGTATTACTACTCTCTGGGTCTACCTTCATACAGTGGCAGTATCAGAGTTCCTATCGATACTGTAAATTACTACTGTACAACTGGGCCCACCATTTATCCACTGGGGTGTATGGTTAGTGGATATACAGCCACATTTATCCACTTTAGAATACTGTACAACAACTACTGAATATGTGAAACATAGTCTGGGCCCAGGGGAATAAATAATCCATTTATCCACTGGGGTGTATGGTTAGTGGATATACAGCCACATTTAGACTAGTGTAGAACTATTAGTGGATATACAGCCACATTTAGACTAGTGTAGAACTATTAGTGGATATACAGCCACATTTATACTAGTGTAGAACTATTAGTGGATATACAGCCATATCTAGACCATATCTAGACTACTAGCCATATCTAGACTAGTGTAGAACTATTAGTGGATATACAGCCATATCTAGACTAGTGTAGAACTATTAGTGGATATACAGCCACATTTATACTAGTGTAGAACTATTAGTGGATATACAGCCATATCTAGACCAATATCTAGACTACTAGCCATATCTAGACTAGTGTAGAACTATTAGTGGATATACAGCCATATCTAGACTAGTGTAGAACTATTAGTGGATATACAGCCACATTTATACTAGTGTAGAACTATTAGTGGATATACAGCAGCCATATCTAGACCATATCTAGACTACTAGCCATATCTAGACTAGTGTAGAACTATTAGTGGATATACAGCCATATCTAGACTAGTGTAGAACTATTAGTGGATATACAGCCACATTTATACTAGTGTAGAACTATTAGTGGATATACAGCCATATCTAGACCATATCTAGACTACTAGCCATATCTAGACTAGTGTAGAACTATTAGTGGATATACAGCCATATCTAGACTAGTGTAGAACTATTAGTGGATATACAGCCACATTTATACTAGTGTAGAACTATTAGTGGATATACAGCCATATCTAGACCATATCTAGACTACTAGCCATATCTAGACTAGTGTAGAACTATTAGTGGATATACAGCCATATCTAGATTAGTGTAGAACTATTAGTGGATATACAGCCATATCTAGACTAGTGTAGAACTATTAGTGGATATACAGCCATATCTAGACCATATCTAGACTACTAGCCATATCTAGACTAGTGTAGAACTATTAGTGGATATACAGCTATATCTATCTAGACTAGTGAAGAACTATTAGTGGATATACAGCCATAGCCTTCCGGTTACTAGCCCAACGCTCTAACCACTAGGCTACCCTGCCACCCCGGTCCTTCAATCAATGTAGTCTGTATCACGTCTGTCAGCAGCAATCGTAATTAAACACTCTTAAAAATAATGTTGAAAAGGGGATTATTTTAGCTAACTTCGCTGGTTAGGCCTACATTGGTTGGAAGAAAAAAGTACATTAGGTCTACTAACCACTATATATTTAGCCAACTGTATAAAGTTTCTACCAGTAGCTTGCAACGTAAATATTATCAGCTTATTGTACTATGGCAAATGGGCCCTTCTGCTGCTTGACAGGCAGAACCCACAAAAGATGGGACATGAACCAAAACCACTCATTCTTGTCAGGTACAGTTCACTTTAATTTTATACCACTCAAATATCCAATTAATGGTGGCCAATATTGAGAGATATTGTGAGGCTACTCTCACGTATCGGAAATTACATGATCAACTGATGTTTATTGATCATCAAGCATGCAGTATAACTCTAATGATAGAACTAAATGTGGAATAATCAGAGATGTGTAGGTCTGACTATGCACATGAAGAGGTGATTATACCACAACCAAATAGTTAACATTAATTAAATCATTCCTTAAAAATGGCACGCTGTTCACAATGGTTTCAGCAGACCTGTGACTCTCCTTGCACCCCAGCAGGCAACTCGAGTGCTTTACACCTTACATGCTGACTAGACTGCTCGCGTGCATGTTGATTTTTTCCACCCACACCAGACGTGATCAGGACACACAGGTTGAAATATAAAAACAAACTCTGAACCAACTATATTAATTTGGGGACAGGTCGAAAAGAAATCATATCTGACAATTTAGCTAGCTAGCTTGCTGTTGCTAGATAATTTGTCCTGGCATATAAACATTGGGTTGTTATTTTACCTGAAATGCACAAGGTCCTCTACTCCGACAATTAATCCACAGATAAAAGGGTAAACCAAGTTTCTAGTGATCTCTCCTCCTTCAGGCTTCTTCTTCTTCTTTGGACTTTATAGAACGGTTGGTAACCAACTTTAAGGTGCATTACCACCACCAACTGGACTGGAGTGTGGACCTCAGTTCATCTTTCAATCACCCACGTTGGTATATGCGGGACTTGCAGAGCATCAAGCATCACAAATAGAACAGAAGTTCTATTTTAGCGCCTGGCTCATTGACGCGTGAGCAGTGTGGGCAATGATTGAATTACATGTATGTGTACATTTATTTTGTAACGCTCGTGCACACGACGCAAGCAGTGTGGTTTTAATTAATATAGTTGGTTCAGAATTCATTTTGATATTTCAACCTGGTTGTGTCCTAATCGCGTCTGGTGTGGGTGGACAAAAATCAACATGCGTGCAATCGCACACGCAGACCACGCGTCATCTGGTCACCATACCAGTGCCCTAAAAACAGGTCAAGGCTGTGCTCTGTTTTATTACCAATAAATGACATGTTGATGTAACAGCCTAGATGAGCTAGGGGAAATGATTCACACGTTGAATGAACTATTGGATTTTGTCCTTGAAGAAAGGGCTCAAACGTGCTCCATTTTCTATCCTGTTGAAGTCTTCTGGTGATTTAACGTTAAAGCGGCCGCTACACTCTAAAAATTAGGGGTTCAACAAGAGTTCTTCAAAGATCCTCAAAGTTCTTCAAAGAACCTTAAGGTTCTAGGCACTGAAAATTGCCACCAAAAGGTTCTTCCAAGAACCCCATAGGAGGTAGGGTTCATCGAGGAACATCCTTTGTTGGTGGGGGTTCTTGCAGGAACCTAACTGCCCAACTGAAACATTTGGATTTGAATGTGAAAGGACAGCAGGTGCAGGCACTAAACTGAAAAATGTTAAGATCTCCTCAATTTAAGGTAAGGTTTGTCCCTTATATGATATAAAACTATATTGTTTTATGATGATATCATCTATCTTTTCATATATGTGCAAATATTTCTAAAACAGAAAACAGACACAATTCAATGGATATCAATCAACAAAGAGCTATGTAGGCTATAAGAATATGTTGAAGGCTGGCTGGGTGCAGATGACTGAACTGGTCACTTATGTGTCTGTGTCTGCAGGTATACAGACGAGGAGGCATACAAAGGTATGTCAATTGGTATGTTATGCTGATCACATGTACCATCCTCCTCCCTGACCTCTTCAATGAATATCCCATAGGCCTCTACATTATGGAAAGGGTATGTGTATGAAAACCATTATCAAAACACTTTTTGAAATTCATATTTACCACTAAAACCAAGGTATGAATACTGCTGTAAAAAAAAACTGTATAATGACTATTTTGTGGATTCACAGACTTCACCCTTGTAAAGAGTAAATGAGTGAAGAGGTGTGGAGTCAGGCGCAGAGAGCAAAGGATGTGGGAAAAACTACACGCTTTAATGTCCTGGAAACATAACATGAACAAAAGTGGAAACACAAATGAACAGAAATATAAACGGACAGCGTGAAACCCAAATGCCAACAAAAATACACTCAAACAAGGAAACAGGAGAACAAGCCCGCACGAAACAGAAGCGGGCTGAACAGACTATATATAACCCTATCCTAACAACCAAACTAGAAACAGGTGCTACCAATTAGACAGAACTAAACGAACACAGAACAACGGATCGGCGATAGCTAGTAGACCGGCGACGACGACCGCCGAGCGCCACCCGAACAAGAAGGGGAGTCACCTTCGGTAATATTCGTGACAGTACCCCCCTCCTGACGCGCAGCTCCCGCAGCGCGCCGTCGCTGGCCTCGGGGACGACCCGGGGGCCGAGGCGCTGGGCGATCCGGATGGAGGCGATGGAATTCACTCAACATAGATGGGTCTAGAATATCCCTCACCGGAACCCAGCACCTCTCCTCTGGACCGTACCCCTCCCAGTCAACGAGGTACTGCAAGCCTCTCACCCGGCGTCTCGAGTCCAGAATAGCTCGAATCTTGTACGCCGGGGACCCCTCGATGTCCAGAGGGGGCGGAGGAACCTCCGGTACCTCATCTTCCTGCATGGGACCAGCTACCACCGGCCTGAGAAGAGACACATGAAATGAGGGGTTAATATGACAATACGAAGGAAGTAATAATCGATAACAAACATCATTTATTCTCCTCAGGACTTTAAATGGCCCTATACACTGCGGACCCAGCTTCCGGCAGGGCAAACGGAGAGGCAGGTTTCGGGTCGAGAGCCAGACCCTGTCCCCAGGTGCAAACACGGGGGCCTCACTGCGGTGACGGTCAGTGCTCTTCTTCTGCCTTATACTCGCTTGGCGTAATGACTCTTGGACCGCCCTCCAGGTCTCCTTAGAGCGCTGTACCGACTCCTCCACCGAAGGAGCCTCAGTCTGGCTCTGATGCCACAGTGCCAGGACTGGCTGGTACCCCAACACGCACTCAAATGGTGACATGTTGGTAGAGGAGTGGCTTAGTGAGTTCTGGGCTATTTCTGCCCAGCGAATATATCTCGCCCACTCCCCTGGCCGGTCCTGGCAATACGACCGCAGAAACCTTCCCACCTCCTGGTTAACTCTCTCCACCTGACCATTACTCTCCGGGTGATACCCTGAGGTCAGGCTGACGGAGACCCCCAGACGTTCCATAAATGCCCTCCAAACACGGGAGATAAATTGGGGGCCCCGATCAGAAACTATATCCTCGGGCACCCCGTAGTGCCGGAAGACATGGGTGAAAAGAGCTTCCGCAGTCTGTAGGGCCGTAGGGAGACCGGGCAATGGGATAAGACGACAGGACTTAGAGAACCGATCCACAACGACCAGGATTGTAGTGTTACCCTGAGAGGGGGGAAGGTCAGTAAGAAAATCCACCGATAGATGGGTCCACGGCCGTTGTGGAATGGGAAGAGGTTGCAATTTACCTCTTGGCAGGTGTCTAGGAGCCTTACTCTGGGCGCACACCGAACAGGAGGAAACATAGAATCGCACATCCCTCCTCAAAGTGAGCCATCAGTACTTCCTCTCATTTAACATTACATTTACATTACATTTAAGTCATTTAGCAGACGCTCTTATCCAGAGCGACTTACAAATTGGTGCATTCACCTTATGACATCCAGTGGAGCAGTCACTTTACAATAGTGCATCTAAAACTTAAGGGGGGGGGGGTGAGAGGGATTACTTATCCTATCCTAGGTATTCCTTAAAGAGGTGGGGTTTCAGGTGTCTCCGGAAGGTGGTGATTGACTCCGCTGTCCTGGCGTCGTGAGGGAGTTTGTTCCACCATTGGGGGGCCAGGGCAGCGAACAGTTTTGACTGGGCTGAGCGGGAGCTGTACTTCCTCAGTGGTAGGGAGGCGAGCAGGCCAGAGGTGGATGAACGCAGTGCCCTTGTTTGGGTGTAGGGCCTGATCAGAGCCTGGAGGTACTGAGGTGCCGTTCCCCTCACAGCTCCGTAGGCAAGCACCATGGTCTTGTAGCGGATGCGAGCTTCAACTGGAAGCCAGTGGAGAGAACGGAGGAGCGGGGTGACGTGAGAGAACTTGGGAAGGTTGAACACCAGACGGGCTGCGGCGTTCTAGATGAGTTGAAGGGGTTTAATGGCACAGGCAGGGAGCCCAGCCAACAGCGAGTTGCAGTAATCCAGACGGGAGATGACAAGTGCCTGGATTAGGACCTGCACCGCTTCCTGTGTGAGGCAGGGTCGTACTCTGCGGATGTTGTAGAGCATGAACCTACAGGAACGGGCCACCGCCTTGATGTTGGTTGAGAACGACAGGGTGTTGTCCAGGATCACGCCAAGGTTCTTGGCGCTCTGGGAGGAGGACACAATGGAGTTGTCAACCGTGATGGCGAGATCATGGAACGGGCAGTCCTTCCCCGGGAGGAAGAGCAGCTCCGTCTTGCCGAGGTTCAGCTTGAGGTGGTGATCCGTCATCCACACTGATATGTCTGCCAGACATGCAGAGATGCGATTCGCCACCTGGTCATCAGAAGGGGGAAAGGAGAAGATTAATTGTGTGTCGTCTGCATAGCAATGATAAGAGAGACCATGTGAGGTTATGACAGAGCCAAGTGACTTGGTGTATAGCGAGAATAGGAGAGGGCCAAGAACAGAGCCCTGGGGGACACCAGTGGTGAGAGCGCGTGGTGAGGAGACAGATTCTCGCCACGCCACCTGGTAGGAGCGACCTGTCAGGTAGGACGCAATCCAAGCGTGGGCCGCGCCGGAGATGCCCAACTCGGAGAGGGTGGAGAGGAGGATCTGATGGTTCACAGTATCGAAGGCAGCCGATAGATCTAGAAGGATGAGAGCAGAGGAGAGAGAGTTAGCTTTAGCAGTGCGGAGCGCCTCCATGATACAGAGGAGAGCAGTCTCAGTTGAATGACTAGTCTTGAAACCTGACTGATTTGGATCAAGAAGGTCATTCAGAGAGAGATAGCGGGAGAGCTGGCCAAGGACGGCACGTTCAAGAGTTTTGGAGAGAAAAGAAAGAAGGGATACTGGTCTGTAATTGTTGACATCGGAGGGATCGAGTGTAGGTTCAACTCTCGCTCTCTTGAAGACGGAAGGGACGTAGCCAGCGGTCAGGGATGAGTTGATGAGCGAGGTGAGGTAAGGGAGGAGGTCTCCGGAAATGGTCTGGAGAAGAGAGGAGGGGATAGGGTCAAGCGGGCAGGTTGTTGGGCGGCCGGCCGTCACAAGACGCGAGATTTCATCTGGAGAGAGAGGGGAGAAAGAGGTCAGAGCACAGGGTAGGGCAGTGTGAGCAGAACCAGCGGTGTCGTTTGACTTAGCAAACGAGGATCGGATGTCGTCGACCTTCTTTTCAAAATGGTTGACGAAGTCATCTGCAGAGAGGGAGGAGGGGGGGGGAGGGGGAGGAGGATTCAGGAGGGAGGAGAAGGTGGCAAAGAGCTTCCTAGGGTTAGAGGCAGATGCTTGGAATTTAGCGTGGTAGAAAGTGGCTTTAGCAGCAGAGACAGAGGAGGAAAAATGTAGAGAGGAGGGAGTGAAAGGATGCCAGGTCCGCAGGGAGGCGAGTTTTCCTCCATTTCCGCTCGGCTGCCCGGAGCCCTGTTCTATGAGCTCGCAATGAGTCATCGAGCCACGGAGCGGGAGGGGAGGACCGAGCCGGCCTGGAGGATAGGGGACATAGAGAGTCAAAGGATGCAGAGAGGGAGGAGAGGAGGGTTGAGGAGGCAGAATCAGGAGATAGGTGGGAGAAGGTTTGAGCGGAGGGAAGAGATGATAGGATGGAAGAGGAGAGAGTAGCGGGGGAGAGAGAGCGAAGGTTGGGACGGCGCAATACCATCCGAGTAGGGGCAGTGTGGGAGGTGTTGGATGAGAGCGAGAGGGAAAAGGATACAAGGTAGTGGTCGGAGACTTGGAGGGGAGTTGCAATGAGGTTAGTGGAAGAACAGCATCTAGTACAGATGAGGTCGAGCGTATTGCCTGCCTTGTGAGTAGGGGGGGAAGGTGAGAGGGTGAGGTCAAAAGAGGAGAGGAGTGGAAAGAAGGAGGCAGAGAGGAAAGAGTCAAAGGTAGACGTGGGGAGGTTAAAGTCGCCCAGAACTGTGAGAGGTGAGCCGTCCTCAGGAAAGGAGCTTATCAAGGCATCAAGCTCATTGATGAACTCTCCGAGGGAACCTGGAGGGCGATAAATGATAAGGATGTTAAGCTTGAAAGGGCTAGTAACTGTGACAGCATGGAATTCAAAGGAGGCGATAGGCAGATGGGTAAGGGGAGAAAGAGAGAATGACCACTTGGGAGAGATGAGGATCCCGGTGCCACCACCCCGCTGACCAGACGCTCTCGGGGTGTGCGAGAACACGTGGGCGGACGAAGAGAGAGCAGTAGGAGCAGTGTTGTCTGTGGTGATCCATGTTTCCGTCAGTGCCAAGAAGTCGAGGGACTGGAGGGAGGCATAGGCTGAGATGAACTCTGCCTTGTTGACCGCAGATTGGCAGTTCCAGAGGCTACCGGAGACCTGGAACTCCACGTGGGTCGTGCGCGCTGGGACCACCAGAGTAGGGTGGCCGCGGCCACGCGGTGTGGAGCGTTTGTATGGTCTGTGCAGAGAGGAGAGAACAGGGATAAACAGACACATAGTTGACAGGCTACAGAAGAGGCTACGCTAATGCAAAGGAGATTGGAATGACAAGTGGACTACACGTCTCGAATGTTCAGAAAGTTAAGCTACGTAGCAAGAATCTTATTGACTAAAATGATTAAAATGATACAGTACTGCTGAAGTAGGCTAGCTGGCAGTGGGTGCGTTGTTGACACTACACTAATCAAGTCGTTCCGTTGAGTGTAATAGTTTCTGCAGTGTTGCTATTCGGGGGCTAGCTGGCTAGCTAGCAGTGTTGTTTACGTTACGTTGCGTTAAAAGACCGACAATAGCTGGCTAGCGAACCTAGAAAATCGCTCTAGACTACACAATTATCTTTGATACAAAGACGGCTATGTAGCTAGCTATGTAGCTAGCTACGATCAAACAAATCAAACCGTTGTACTGTAATGAAATGAAGTGAAAATGTGATACTACCTGTGAATGCGACCGGGTTGTTGAGTTCTATACAGAAGACGTTGGCTAGCGTTGGCTAGCTAGCAGAGTCACCTACGTTAAGGACAACAAATAGCTGGCTAGCTAACCTCGGTAAATTAAGATAATCACTCTAAGACTACACACTCTAAACCTAAACAACACAATTATCTTGGATACGATGATACGAAGACAGCAAAGACAGCTATGTAGCTATGTAGCTAGCTAACACTACACTAATCAAGACCTTTCACTGTCCTATAAATACCTGGGTGACCCGACGAGGGTAGACAATGAGCCCATCGAATCAATTGATCACGGACAGCCAGCGGCACGTACCTACGACCCTCCGGACACTGTGGAGGCGCAGGTTCCCCCCTTAGCACCCGCTCGATGTCCGCGTCCACATCCCATACTACTGGTGCCACCAGCTTAGCTGCCGGAATGATGGGAGTAGGATCGATGGACCTGTCATCAGTGTCATAGAGTCTTGACAGCGCGTCAGCCTTAGTGTTGAGGGAACCTGGTCTATACGAGATAGTGAAACGAAATCTAGTGAAAAACATGGCCCACCTTGCCTGACGAGGATTCAGTCTCCTAGCTGATCGGATATACTCCAGGTTATGATGGTCAGTCCAGATAAGGAAAGGGTTCTTAGCCCCCTCAAGCCAGTGTCTCCACACCTTCAGGGCCTTAACCATAGCCAATAACTCCCTATCCCCCACATCATAATTCCGCTCCGCTGGCCCGAGTTTCTTCGAAAAAAAGGCACAGGGGCGGAGCTTCGGTGGCACACCCGAACGCTGTGAGAGCACCGCTCCAACCCCAGCCTCGGATGCGTCCACCTCTACTATAAACGCCAAAGAAGGGTCCGGATGTGCCAACACCGGCGCCTCAGTAAACATCGCCTTCAACTCATGAAAAGCTCCGTTTGCCTCTGCTGACCACTGCAAACGCACCGGCCCCCCCCCTTCAGCAGTGAGGTAATAGGGGCAGCTACCTGACCAAAACCCCGGATAAACCTCCGGTAGTAATTGGCAAATCCCAAGAACCGCTGCACCTCCTTTACCGTGGTCGGAGTCGGCCAATTACGCACGGCCTTTACGCGGTCACCCTCCATTACCAAACCAGAGCTGGAAATGCGATAACCCAGGAAGGAAACTGATTGTTTGGAAAACTCACATTTCTCCGCCTTCACATACAGGTCATGCTCCAGCAGTCGTCTAAGAACCTTGCGCACAAGAGATACATGCGCAGTGCGTGTAGCGGAGTAGATCAAAATATCGTCAATATACACCACTACACCCTGTCCGTGCAGGTCTCTGAGTATTTCATCCACGAAGGATTGAAATATAGCTGGAGCATTCTTTAAACCGTATGGCATGACGAGGTACTCATAATGGCCCGACGGAGTGCTAAATGCAGTTTTCCACTCATCTCCCTCCCGAATACACACCAAATTATAAGCACTCCTGAGATCCAGTTTAGTGAAGAACTGCGCTCCGTGAAATGACTCCACTGCCGTAGCAATGAGAGGTAGTGGGTAACTAAAACCCACTGTGATGGAATTTAGACCTCTATAATCAATACACGGATGTAAACCACCATCTTTTTTCTTCACAAAAAAGAAACTCGAAGAGACAGGTGACATGGAGGGCCGAATGTACCCCTGTCCCAGAGCCTCGGTAAGTTTCCACCTTCTCCTCCTGGGACAAAGGATACACATGACTCCTGGGGAGTGCAGCGTTACCCTGGAGGTTTATCACGCAATCCCCCTGCCTATGGGGTGGTAATTGGTTCGCTTTCTTTTTACTGAAAACGATAGCCAAATCTTCATACTCAGCTGGAATGCGCACGGTGGAAACCTGGTCTGGACTCTCCACCATTGTCGCACCGATGGAAACCCCTACACACCTGCCTGAACACTCATCAGACCACCCCTGTAGAGTTCCCTGTTTCCACGAAATCGTAGGATTATGAATAGCTAGCCAGGGAATCCCCGAACAACTGGAAACGCAGGTGAATCGATAAGGAACAAACTAATTCGCTCCTTGTGATTCCCCTGCGTAATCATCTCCAACGAAATTGTGGCTCTCTTCATCAGCCCTGACCCTAATGGTCGACTATCTAAAGAGTGCACAGTAAAAGGGGGGTCTACTTTTACTAACGGAATCCTCAACCTCTGAGCGAGTCTGCGATCTATAAAGTTTCCAGCTGCGCCTGAATCTACCAGTGCCTTATGCTGGAGAGAAGGAGAATAATTAAGGAAACAAATTAATAGGAACATGTGACCAACAGGAAACTCTGGGAGAGTGTGGTGCTTACTCACCTGGGGTGACCGATGAGTGTTCTGCCTGCCCTCATGATTCCCAGATGAATTCCTCCAGCACCGACCAGAAGTGTGCCCTCTCCGGGCCACAACTGGTACAGGAGGAGCTTCCTCCTCCGATCTCCCTTGACGCGGTCCCTCCTAGCTCCATCGGGATAGTGGCAGGAGGATCAGGAGGTAGAACTGACAGGACCCTTTCAGAACGTCCACAAGCAGCTAGCAGATGGTCCAACTGGATCGACAGGTCTATCAGTCCATCCAGGCTAAGTGTAGTATCCCGACAGGCCAGCTCCCTACGGACGTCCTCTCTCAGGCTACACCTGTAATGGTCTATCAGGGCCCTGTCTTTCCACCCTGCTCCCGCAGCCAAGGTCCGGAACTCCAGCGCTAAGTCCTGCGTGCTCCTCGTCCCCTGTCTAAGATGGAACAATCTCTCACCCGCCGCTCGACCTTCTGGAGGGTGATCGAACATGACCCTGAAACGGCGGATGAACTCCGGGTAGTTGTCCTTCGCTGAGTCGGGACCGTTCCAGACCACATTAGCCCACTCCAGGGCTCTACCGGTCAGGCAGGTGATGAGGACGCCAACACTCTCCTCCTCCGAGGGGGCCGGCCGAACGGTGGCCAGGTAGAGGTCTAATTGCAGCAGGAATCCCTGGCACCCCGTCGCTGCTCCATCGTAATTCCTCGGAGGCGTCATGTGCAGAGCACTGGAACCGGATCCAGATGGGGGAGATGGTAGAGTTGCTGGTGGGAGGGTCGTTGGGGTAGTAGTAGGGAAACCATTCCTCTCCCAACGATCCATCCTCTCCATCATCTGATCCATCGCTGATCCTAGGCGATGGAGGATGGACGTGTGATGTTGAACTCGCTCCTCCATAGTGGGAAGAGGAGTGGTCGCTGCTCCTGTTGACTCCATAGGTTGGTGCGGGCTTCTGTAAAGAGTACATGAGTGAAGAGGTGTGGAGTCAGGCGCAGAGAGTAAAGGATGTGGGAAAAACTACACGCTTTAATGTCCTGGAAACATAACATGAACAAAAGTGGAAACACAAATGAACAGAAATATAAATGAACAGTGTGAAACCCAAATGCCAACAAAAATACACTCAAACAAGGAAACAGGAGAACAAGCCCGCACGAAACAGAAGCGGGCTGAACAGACTATATAAAACCCTATCCTAACAACCAAACTAGAAACAGGTGCTACCAATTAGACAGAACTAAACGAACACAGAACAACAGATCGGCGATAGCTAGTAGACCGGCGACGACGACCGCCGAGCACCACCCGAACAAGAAGGGGAGTCACCTTCGGTAATATTCGTGACAACCCTCCCTATACCTCTGATGAATATAACAGAAAACCTGTTCAATCACAATGCACTGAGAAATCATTCTGGCTGTGCATACAGAGAACATTAACACATTAACATCAACACATTAACATCTACACGACAGAGGACTGGACTTGAGGCTTTGTGAGGAGTTTTCCTCATACTTGGGTATTTTTTATTCTGCTTTGCCACTAAAATCATAATAAACAATGAAAACTAAAATCTTGTGTTATTGTTCTAATTGTTCTGCATATTAATATTAATAATAATGGGGGGTTCAAAAATGTACCCCAAAAGGTCCTTCAACAAGTTATTTGAGGATCCTATGAAAAGGGTTTTTGAAGAACCCCTAAAAGACATGTCGTGGAAATTTCCTTAATTACCAAATGATGAGAGAGCAAATCACACGAGTCAGAGTTATGCTTAATCTTCACCTTTAATAATAATTAAGCATTTGCAATAGCATTTTGACTTTCAACAGTTCAGTATCTCTAACTGAAAAGTTGAGAGTCCCTTACACAATGGCAAATGGGATCCTTTATAGCAAAGATCCACCCCCTCCTAGACGACATGACAAAACACAGATCTTAGGAACTTACACAGAGAAAAAACCTTACTTCAGAGAGAATATCCCCTAGTCAGACAGAGTGGGCTATAAATTATCGTTCAGTTTGGTCTCCTAAACAAAGCTCTTATCTCGTCCTTGGTACAAAATGGTACCAAGACATTACCCCCACCCTATGATATATATCAAATTGTCACTTAGATAGAAACAATTCTAAATACAACCAATCAGAGGACAAACTCACAGAGAGGAGAGTGACCCTATAGGTCAACAAAGAGGGAGCATAGAATGATTCCAGACACTGTCACCCTTCTTTCCCCGATGAGAAAAGTAGGGAGTCACTGCCACACCAAAAATATATCAAATCAAATCAAATCAAATTTATTTATATAGCCCTTCGTACATCAGCTGATATCTCAAAGTGCTGTACAGAAACCCAGCCTAAAACCCCAAACAGCAAACAATGCAGGTGTAAAAGCACGGTGGCTAGGAAAAACTCCCTAGAAAGGCCAAAACCTAGGAAGAAACCTAGAGAGGAACCGGGCTATGTGGGGTGGCCAGTCCTCTTCTGGCTGTGCCGGGTAGAGATTATAACAGAACATGACCAAGATGTTCAAATGTTCATAAATGACCAGCATGGTCAAATAATAATAAGGCAGAACAGTTGAAACTGGAGCAGCAGCACAGTCAGGTGGACTGGGGACAGCAAGGAGCCATCATGTCAGGTAGTCCTGGGGCACGGTCCTAGGGCTCAGGTCCTCCGAGAGAGAGAAAGAAAGAGAGAATTAGAGAGAGCATATGTGGGGTGGCCAGTCCTCTTCTGGCTGTGCCGGGTGGAGATTATAACAGAACGTGGCCAAGATGTTCAAATGTTCATAAATGACCAGCATGGTTGAATAATAGTAAGGCAGAACAGTTGAAACTGGAGCAGGAGCATGGCCAGGTGGACTGGGGACAGCAAGGAGTCCTCATGTCAGGTAGTCCTGGGACATGGTCCTAGGGCCCAGGCCAGTTGAAACTGGAGCAGCAGCATGGCCAGGTGGACTGGGGACAGCAAGGAGTCATCATGTCAGGTAGTCCTGGGGCATGGTCCTAGGGCTCAGGTCCTCCGAGAGAGAAAAAGAAAGAGAGAAGGAGAGAATTAGAGAACGCACACTTAGATTCACACAGGACACCGAATAGGACAGGAGAAGTACTCCAGATAAACAAACTGACCCTAGCCCCCCGACACATAAACTACTGCAGCATAAATACTGGAGGCTGAGACAGGAGGGGTCAGGAGACACTGTGGCCCCATCCGAGGACACCCCCGGACAGGGCCAAACAGGAAGGATATAACCCCACCCACTTTGCCAAAGCACAGCCCCCACACCACTAGAGGGAAATCTTCAACCACCAACTTACCATCCTGAGACAAGGCCGAGTATAGCCCACAAAGATCCCCGACACGGTACAACCCAGGGGGGGGGGACCCAGACAGGCCGACCACAACAGTGAATCAACCCACCCAGGTGACGCACCCCCCCAGGGACGGCACGAGAGAGCCCCAGCAAGCCAGTGACTCAGCCCCGGTAACAGGGTTAGAGGCAGAGAATCCCAGTGGAAAGAGGGGAACCGGCCAGGCAGAGACAGCAAGGGCGGTTCGTTGCTCCAGAGCCTTTCCGTTCACCTTCCCACTCCTGGGCCAGACTACACTCAATCATATGACCCACTGAAGAGATGAGTCTTCAGTAAAGACTTAAAGGTTGAGACCGAGTTTGCGTCTCTGACATGGGTAGGCAGACCGTTCCATAAAAATGGAGCTCTATAGGAGAAAGCCCTGCCTCCAGCTGTTTGCTTAGAAATTCTAGGGACAATTAGGAGGCCTGCGTCTTGTGACCGTAGCGTACGTGTAGGTATGTACGGCAGGACCAAATCAGAGAGGTAGGTAGGAGCAAGCCCATGTAATGCTTTGTAGGTTAGCAGTAAAACCTTGAAATCAGCCCTTGCTTTGACAGGAAGCCAGTGTAGAATGGCTAGCACTGGAGTAATATGATCAAATTTTTTGGTTCTAGTCAGGATTCTAGCAGCCGTATTTAGCACTAACTGAAGTTTATTTAGTGCTTTATCCGGGTAGCCGGAAAAAAGAGCATTGCAGTAGTCTAACCTAGAAGTGACAAAAGCATGGATTAATTTTTCTGCATCATTTTTGGACAGAAAGTTTCTGATTTTTGCAATGTTACGTAGATGGAAAAAAGCTGTCCTCGAAATGGTCTTGATATGTTCTTCAAAAGAGAGATCAGGGTCCAGAGTAACGCCGAGGTCCTTCACAGTTTTATTTGAGACAACTGTACAACCATTAAGATTAATTGTCAGATTCAACAGAAGATCTCTTTGTTTCTTGGGACCTAGAACAAGCATCTCTGTTTTGTCCGAGTTTAATAGTAGAAAGTATATGTTATCATATGTTGGGGTCATATGTTTACACATGATGACCCCTTGACCTCTCCCCTCTTCTGCGGCCCATGCAACTTAGTCCTGACATAGAACAGATAACTGCCGAATGGCCACCACTATAGTACAACAAAATACATTCTTATGAGAAATAACTCATAAGCATATCATGAAAATAACACATCTGTCATGTATTGTCATGTATTGTCATGTCTTGTCCCTGTGCTTTCTCTTCTCTTCGTTTCCCCCTGCTGGTCTTATTAGGTTTCTTTCTCTCTCTCTATCCCTCTCTCTCTCTATCGTTCCGTTCCTGCTCCCAGGTGTTCCTCACTCTCCTAACGACCTCGTTTACTCTCTCACACCTGTCCCCTATTTTGCCCTCTGATTAGGTCTCTATTTCTCTCTCGGTTTCTGCCTCTGTCCTTGTCGGATTCTTGTTTGCTGTTTGCTGTGTCCTTGTTCCGTGCTGTCGTGTTTTGCCTTTACATCAGATGCTGCGTGTGAGCAGGTGTCTCTGTCCGCTACGGCCCGCGCCTACCCGAAGGGACCTGCAGTCTGTTGCCGCTTATCCTGCAATTCTCCTCAACAACTAAAGAGGATTTATGTTTTCCCTGTTTGGACATTTCCTGTAAAGGATTGAGGATTATGTTTTCTCTGTTTGGACGTTAATAAACTCAGTTTCTGTTAAGTCGCTTTTGGGTCCTCACTCACCTGCATAACAACATCTTATCTATGTTACTCAACTAATTCTGATAATTCCACAACAGACACTCCAGGAACCTTTTCTTTTTAGAGTATTGGTTTCTTTTCGTAAACATGATATGGTTTTTATCGTTGGTTTCTGACTAATGCATTGTGAGTGTGACTGGTAATAGTGTAAGCTCTTACAACAAACATTAAAACATTTTAAAATAAAATAAAAACATATGCACTTTATAAGGTCACAGAATACTTCACAAGACCATACTACAAAAAAAGTATTACCGTATCGAAGACCAGTTGTTGTGTGATTAAGACATGCCAGCACGACATTGCTACTGTAAAATGTTCTGTATGTCATCTTAGTCCCACTAGCTGTGGCTAATGTAAAATGTTCTGTATGTCACCTTAGTCCCACTAGCTGTGGCTAATGTAATTACCCAGTGGTCTGGGCTCCAGCCAAACAAGCCACCTAAATACACTACCTGATATTGGTTGTTCCTGAGGCAGAGGCAACAGTTGAACGATGCAAAATGTACAGTCTGTAATCTGTAACCCAATAACACTATGACCTATAAGATGTATAATAACACTATCACATATAGTCTATGTATAATAACACTATCACCTATAGACTATGTATAATAACTCTATCACCTATAGGATGTATAATAACACTATGACCTATAGACTATGTATAATTACACTACCACCTATAGGATGTATAATAACACTATCACCTATAGACTATGTATAATAACACTATGACCTATAGACTATGTATAATAACACTATCCCATATAGATTATGTATAATAACACTATCACCTATAGACTATGTATAATTACACTATCACCTATAGGATGTATAATAACACTATCACCTATAGACTATGTATAATAACACTATGACCTATAGACTATGTATAATAACACTATCCCATATAGACTATGTATAATAAAACTATCACCTATAGACTATGTATAATAACACTATGACCTATAGGATGTATAATAACACTATCACATATAGTCTATGTATAATAACACTATCACCTATAGACTATGTATAATAACTCTATCACCTATAGGATGTATAATAACACTATGACCTATAGACTATGTATAATTACACTACCACCTATAGGATGTATAATAACACTATCACCTATAGACTATGTATAATAACACTATGACCTATAGACTATGTATAATAACACTATCCCATATAGATTATGTATAATAACACTATCACCTATAGACTATGTATAATTACACTATCACCTATAGGATGTATAATAACACTATCACCTATAGACTATGTATAATAACACTATGACCTATAGACTATGTATAATAACACTATCCCATATAGACTATGTATAATAACACTATCACCTATAGGATGTATAATAACACTATCCCATATAGACTATGTATAATAACACTATCACCTATAGGATGTATAATAACACTATGACCTATAGACTATGTATAATAACACTATCACCTATAGACTATGTATAATAACACTATCACCTATAGGATGTATAATAACACTATCACCTATAGACTATGTATAATAACACTATCACCTATAGGATGTATAATAACACTATCACCTATAGGATGTATAATAACACTATCACCTATAGACTATGTATAATAACACTATCACCTATAGACTATGTATAATAACACTATCCCATATAGATTATGTATAATAAAACTATGACCTATAGACTATGTATAATAACAATATCACCTATAGGATGTATAATAACACTATGACCTATAGACTATGTATAATAACACTATCACCTATAGGATGTATAATAACACTATCACCTATAGACTATGTATAATAACACTGTCACCTATAGACTATGTATAATAACACTATCACCTATAGGATGTATAATAACACTATCACCTATAGACTATGTATAATTACACTATCACCTATAGGATGTATAATAACACTATCACCTATAGACTATGTATAATAACACTATGACCTATAGACTATGTATAATAACACTATCCCATATAGACTATGTATAATAACACTATCACCTATAGGATGTATAATAACACTATGACCTATAGACTATGTATAATAACACTATCACCTATAGACTATGTATAATAACACTATCACCTATAGGATGTATAATAACACTATCACCTATAGACTATGTATAATAACACTATCACCTATAGGATGTATAATAACACTATCACCTATAGGATGTATAATAACACTATCACCTATAGACTATGTATAATAACACTATCACCTATAGACTATGTATAATAACACTATCCCATATAGATTATGTATAATAAAACTATCACCTATAGACTATGTATAATAACAATATCACCTATAGGATGTATAATAACACTATGACCTATAGACTATGTATAATAACACTATCACCTATAGGATGTATAATAACACTATCACCTATAGACTATGTATAATAACACTATCACTTATAGACTATGTATAATAACACTATCACCTATAGGATGTATAATAACACTATCACATATAGTCTAACGATAATAACACTATCCCATATAGATTATGTAGAATAAAACTATCACCTATAGACTATGTATAATAACACTATCACCTATAGGATGTATAATAACACTATGACCTATATACTCTGTATAATAACACTATCCCATATAGATTATGTAGAATAAAACTATCACCTATAGACTATGTATAATAACACTATCACCTATAGGATGTATAATAACACTATCACCTATAGACTATGTATAATAACACTATCACCTATAGGATGTATAATAACACTATGACCTATAGACTATGTATAATAACACTATCACCTATAGGATGTATAATAACACTATCACCTATAGACTATGTATAATAACACTATCACCTATAGGATGTATAATAACACTATGACCTATAGACTATGTATAATAACACTATCACCTATAGGATGTATAATAACACTATCACCTATAGACTATGTATAATAACACTATCACCTATAGGATGTATAATAACACTATCACCTATAGACTATGTATAATAACACTATCACCTATAGGATGTATAATAACACTATCACCTATAGACTATGTATAATAACACTATCACCTAGACTAGACACTATGTATAATAACACTATCACCTATAGACTATGTATAATAACACTATCACCTATAGGATGTATAATAACACTATCACCTATAGACTATGTATAATAACACTATCACCTATAGGATGTATAATAACACTATCACCTATAGACTATGTATAATAACACTACCTCAACTATAGGATGTATAATAACACTATCACCTATAGACTATGTATAATAACACTATCACCTATAGGATGTATAATAACACTATCACCTATAGGATGTATAATAACACTATGACCTATAGACTATGTATAATAACACTATCCCTATAGACTATGTATAATAACACTATCACCTATAGGATGTATAATAACACTATCACCTATAGACTATGTATAATAACACTATCACCTATAGACTATGTATAATAACACTATCACCTATAGGATGTATAATAACACTATCACCTATAGACTATGTATAATAACACTATCACCTATAGATTATGTATAATAACACTATCACCTATAGGATGTATAATAACACTATCACCTATAGACTATGTATAATAACACTATCACCTATAGACTATGTATAATAACACTATCCCTATAGATTATGTATAATAAAACTATCACCTATAGACTATGTATAATAACAATATCACCTATAGATTATGTATAATAACACTATGACCTATAGACTATGTATAATAACACTATCACCTATAGGTTATGTATAATAACACTATCACCTGTAGACTATGTATAATAACACTATCACCTATAGACTATGTATAATAACACTATCACCTATAGGATGTATAATAACACTATCACATATAGTCTAACGATAATAACACTATCCCATATAGATTATGTAGAATAAAACTATCACCTATAGACTATGTATAATAACACTATCACCTATAGGATGTATAATAACACTATGACCTATAGACTCTGTATAATAACACTATCCCATATAGATTATGTATAATAACACTATGACCTATAGCCTATGTATAATAACACTATCACCTATAGGATGTATAATAACACTATCACCTATAGACTATGTATAATAACACTATCACCTATAGGATGTATAATAACACTATGACCTATAGACTATGTATAATAACACTATCACCTATAGGATGTATAATAACACTATCACCTATAGACTATGTATAATAACACTATCACCTATAGGATGTATAATAACACTATGACCTATAGACTATGTATAATAACACTATCACCTATAGACTATGTATAATAACACTATCACCTATAGACTATGTATAATAACACTATCACCTATAGGATGTATAATAACACTATCACCTATAGACTATGTATAATAACACTATCACCTATAGACTATGTATAATAACACTATCACCTATAGACTATGTATAATAACACTATCACCTATAGGATGTATAATAACACTATCACCTATAGACTATGTATAATAACACTATCACCTATAGGATGTATAATAACACTATCACCTATAGACTATGTATAATAACACTATCAACTATAGGATGTATAATAACACTGTCACCTATAGACTATGTATAATAACACTATCACCTATAGGATGTATAATAACTCTATCACCTATAGGATGTATAATAACACTATGACCTATAGACTATGTATAATAACACTATGACCTATAGACTATGTATAATAACACTATCACCTATAGGATGTATAATAACACTATCACCTATAGACTATGTATAATAACACTATCACCTATAGACTATGTATAATAACACTCTCACCTATAGGATGTATAATAACACTATCACATATAGTCTAACGATAATAACACTATCCCATATAGATTATGTAGAATAAAACTATCATCTATAGGATGTATAATAACACTATCACATATAGACTATGTATAATAACACTATCACCTATAGACTATGTATAATAACACTATGACCTATAGACTATGTATAATAACACTATCACCTATAGACTATGTATAATAACACTATCACCTGTAGATTATGTATAATAACACTATGACCTATAGATTATGTATAATAACACTATCACCTGTAGACTATGTATAATAACACTATCACCTATAGACTATGTATAATAACACTATCACCTATAGGATGTATAATAACTATCACATATAGTATAATAACACTATCACCTATAGATTATGTATAAAACTATCACCTATAGACTATGTATAATAACACTATCACCTATAGGATGTATAATAACACTATGACCTATAGACTCTGTATAATAACACTATCCCATATAGATTATGTATAAAACTATCACCTATAGACTATGACACTATACCTATAGGATGTATAATAACACTATGACCTATAGACTATGTATAATAACACTATCACCTATAGGATGTATAATAACACTATCACCTATAGACTATGTATAATAACACTATCACCTATAGGATGTATAATAACACTATGACCTATAGACTATGTATAATAACACTATCACCTATAGACTATGTATAATAACACTATCACCTATAGGATGTATAATAACACTATCACCTATAGGAGGTATAATAACACTATGACCTATAGGTATAATAACACTATCACCTATAGGATGTATAATAACACTATCACCTATAGACTATGTATAATAACACTATCACCTATAGGATGTATAATAACACTATGACCTATAGACTATGTATAATAACACTATCACCTATAGACTATGTATAATAACACTATCACCTATAGACTATGTATAATAACACTATGACCTATAGGATGTATAATAACACTATCACCTATAGACTATGTATAATAACACTATCACCTATAGACTATGTATAATAACACTATCACCTATAGACTATGTATAATAACACTATCACCTATAGGATGTATAATAACACTATCACCTATAGACTATGTATAATAACACTATCACCTATAGGATGTATAATAACACTATCACCTATAGACTATGTATAATAACACTATCAACTATAGGATGTATAATAACACTGTCACCTATAGACTATGTATAATAACACTATCACCTATAGGATGTATAATAACTCTATCACCTATAGGATGTATAATAACACTATGACCTATAGACTATGTATAATAACACTATGACCTATAGACTATGTATAATAACACTATCACCTATAGGATGTATAATAACACTATCACCTATAGACTATGTATAATAACACTATCACCTATAGACTATGTATAATAACACTCTCACCTATAGGATGTATAATAACACTATCACATATAGTCTAACGATAATAACACTATCCCATATAGATTATGTAGAATAAAACTATCATCTATAGGATGTATAATAACACTATCACATATAGACTATGTATAATAACACTATCACCTATAGACTATGTATAATAACACTATGACCTATAGACTATGTATAATAACACTATCACCTATAGACTATGTATAATAACACTATCACCTGTAGATTATGTATAATAACACTATGACCTATAGATTATGTATAATAACACTATCACCTGTAGACTATGTATAATAACACTATCACCTATAGACTATGTATAATAACACTATCACCTATAGACTATGTATAATAACACTATCACCTATAGATTATGTATAATAACACTGACCTATAGGGGGTATAATAACACTATGACCTATAGGGGGTATAATAACACTATGACCTATAGGGGGTATAATAACACTATGACCTATAGGGGGTATAATAACACTATCACCTATACACTATGTATAATAACACTATCACATATAGACTATGTATAATAACACTATGACCTATAGGGGGTATAATAACACTATGACCTATAGACTATGTATAATAACACTATCACCTATAGACCATGTATAATAACACTATCACCTATAGGATGTATAATAACACTATCACCTATAGGAGGTATAATAACACTATGACCTATAGGGGGTATAATAACACTATGACCTATAGACTATGTATAATAACACTATGACCTATAGGGGGTATAATAACATTATGACCTATAGGGGGTATAATAACACTATCACCTATAGACTATGTATAATAACACTATCACCTATAGATTATGTATAATAACACTATGACCTATAGGGGGTATAATAACACTATGACCTATAGGGGGTATAATAACACTATCACCTATAGACGATGTATAATACCACTATCATATATAGACTATGTATAATAACACTATCACCTATAGGATGTATAATAACACTATGACCTATAGACTATGTATAATAACACTATGACCTATAGACTATGTATAATAACACTATCCCATATAGACTATGTATAATAACACTATCACCTATAGGATGTATAATAACACTATCACCTATAGGATGTATAATAACACTATCACCTATAGACTATGTATAATAACACTATCACCTATAGGAGGTATAATAACACTATGACCTATAGGGGGTATAATAACACTATGACCTATAGACTATGTATAATAACACTATGACCTATAGGGGGTATAATAACACTATGACCTATAATATAATAACACTACACCTATAGACTATGTATAATAACACTATCACCTATAGATTATGTATAATAACACTATGACCTATAGGGGGTATAATAACACTATCACCTATAGACTATGTATAATAACACTATCACCTATAGATTATGTATAATAACACTATGACCTATAGGATGTATAATAACACTATCACCTATAGACTATGTATAATAACACTATGACCTATAGACTATGTATAATAACACTATAACCTATAGGATGTATAATAACACTATCACCTATAGACTATGTATAATAACACTATCACCTATAGGATGTATAATAACACTATCACCTATAGGATGTATAATAACACTATCACATATAGTCGAACGATAATAACACTATCCCATATAGATTATGTAGAATAAAACTATCACCTATAGACTATGTATAATAACACTATCCCATATAGACTATGTATAATAACACTTGGACCCTAACCCTGTGGACCCTAACCCTGTGGGCCCTGGTCAAAAGTAATGCACTACCCTGTGGACCCTAACCCTGTGGGCACTAACCCTGTGGGACCTAACCCTGTGGGCCCTAACCCTATGGACCCTAACCCTATGGACCCTAAACCTGTGGGCCCTAACCCTATGGACCCTAACCCTGTGGGCCCTAACCCTGTGGACCCTAACCCTGTGGACCCTAACCCTGTGGACCCTAACCCTGTGGACCCTAACACTGTGGGCCCTAACCCTGTGGACCCTAACCCCGTGGACCCTAACCCTGTGGGCCCTAACCCTGTGGGCCCTAACCCTATGGTCCCTAACCCTGTGGGCCCTAACCCTGTGGGCCCTAACCCTGTGGACCCTGGTTAAAAGTAATGCACTACCCTGTGGACCCTAACCCCGTGGACCCTAACCCTGTGGACCCTAACCCTGTGGGCCCTAACCCTGTGGGCCCTAACCCTATGGACCCTAACCCTGTGGGCCCTAACCCTGTGGGCCATAACCCTGTGGACCCTGGTCAAAAGTAATGCACTACCCTGTGGGCCCTGGTCAAAAGTAATGCACTACCCTGTGGGCCCTGGTCAAAAGTAATGCACTACCCTGTGGGCCCTGGTCAAAAGTAATGCACTACCCTGTGGACCCTAACCCTGTGGGCCCTGGTCAAAAGTAATGCACTACCCTGTGGGCCCTAACCCTGTGGGCCCTGGTCAAAAGTAATGCACTACCCTGTGGACCCTAACCCTGTGGGCCCTGGCCAAAAGTAATGCACTACCCTGTGGGCCCTGGTCAAAAGTAATTCACTATAAAGGCAATAGGGTACCATTTAGAACACAGTCCCAGTGTCATTCCAGAGGACTCAACACTATGCCCTAATAAAGTATCACCACCTTGGGGCTTGGTTTATCTTTCCTTTCTGCAAAGCCACAATTAAATGAAAAGCAATAACATTTCCTACAGAACAGCAGCACAGTGGCACACCTCCACAGTATCCCCAAAAATATATCCGTTTTTGACGAATATTACTGTGCACAGCAAGCACACACATTATTATCGGACACTACTGTTGCAATAAATAACAACCGTACCACTTTAAGTGCTCAGTCCTCTCGTGACCAGAAGGATCGTAGAATTGGAACAACAAAACATATGCCATTTGATGGAGGTCACTCTAGACCACAATGTTATGCTGGACCAGTCATTCCAAGCATCATATAAATATATTAACTAGGCCACTGAGAGACTATTGTTACGTATTGTAGCTGCCCAATGGATACAGATCCGTTCTGCATCTCAAATGGCACCCTATTTCCTTTATAGTGCACTACTTTTGACCAGGTCCCAAAGGGGTAGTGCACTACTTTTGACCAGGGTCCATAGTGTAGTGCACTACTTTTGACCAGGGTCCACAGGGTAGTGTACTACTTTTGACCACGACCCATAGACCAGCCCCAGTTGTTTTGGAAGGATAATATCCTCCTTTTAACGATCCACATAAGCATATTTGTTCAAACAGACGTGGCAGAGTGGGACTGATTTGATTAACAGGTTTGCATATTTTTCAATTTACATATGTTGTAGTGTGTTATTTAAACTCAGGGGGAAAAAAATAAACGTCCCTTTTTCAGGACCCTGTCTTTCAAAGATAATTTGTAAAAAACTAAATAACTTCACAGATCATCATTGTAAAGGGTTTAAACACTGTTTCCCATGCTTGTTCAATGAACCATAAACAATTAATGAACATGCACCTGTGGAACGGTCGTTAAGACACAGCTTACAGGCGGTAGGCGATCAAGGTCACAGTTATGAAAACTTGGGACACGAAAGAGGCCTTTCTACTGACTCTGAAAAACACCAAAAGAAAGATGCCCAGGGTCCCTGCTCATCTGCGTGAACATGCCTTAGGCATGCTGCAAGGAGGCATGAGGACTGCAGATGTGTCCAGGGCAATAAATTGCAAAGTGAGACGCCTAAAACAGCACTACAGGGAGACAACCGATCGTCCTCGCAGTGGCAGACCACGTGCAACAACACCTGCACAGGATCGGTACATCCTAACATAGTACAGGATGGCAACAACAACTGCCCGAGTTACACCAGGAACGCACAATCCTTCCATCAGTGCTCAGACTGTCCGCAGTAGGCTGAGAGAGGCTGGACTGAGGGCTTGTAGGCCTGTTGTAAGGCAGGTCCTAAATCAAATCAAATCAAATCAAACCAAATTTTATTTGTCACATACACATGGTTAGCAGATGATAAATGCGAGTGTAGCGAAATGCTTGTGCTTCTAGTTCCGACAATGCAGTGATAACCAACAAGTAATCTAACTAACAATTCCAAAACTACTGTCTTATACACAGTGTAAGGGGATAAGGAACATGTACATAAGGATATATGAATGAGTGATGGTACAGAGCAGCATACAGTAGATGGTATCGAGTACAGTATATACATATGAGATGAGTGTGTAGACAAAGTAAACAAAGTGGCATAGTTAAAGTGGCTAGTGATACATGTATTACATAAGGATGCAGTCGATGTTGTAGAGTACAGTATATACATATGCATATGAGATGAATAATGTAGGGTACGTAACATTATTTAAGGTAGCATTGTTTAAAGTGGCTAGTGATATATTTACATCATTTCCCATCAATTCCCATTATTAAAGTGGCTGGAGTTGGGTCAGTGTCAATGACAGTGTGTTGGCAGCAGCCACTCAATGTTAGTGGTGGCTGTTTAACAGTCTGATGGCCTTGAGATAGAAGCTGTTTTTCAGTCTCTCGGTCCCAGCTTTGATGCACCTGTACTGACCTCGCCTTCTGGATGATAGCGGGGTGAACAGGCAGTGGTTCGGGTGGTTGATGTCCTTGATGATCTTTATGGCCTTCCTGTAACATCGGGTGGTGTAGGTGTCCTGGAGGGCAGGTAGTTTGCCCCCGGTGATGCGTTGTGCGTTGTCCTCACCAGACATCACCGGCAACAACGTCACCTAAGGGCACAAACCCATCATCACTGGACCAGACAGGACTTGCAAAAAGTGCTCTTCACTGACGAGTTGTGGTTCTGTCTCACCAGGGGTGATGGTCGGATTTGCGTTCATCGTCGAAGGAATGAGCGCTACACCGAGGCCTGTACTCTGGAGTGAAATCGATTTGGAGGTGGAGGGTCCGTCATGGTCTGGGGCGGTGTGTCACAGCATCATCGTACTGAGCTTGTTGTCATTGCAGGCAATCTCATCGCTGTGCGTAACAGGGAAGACATCCTCCTCCCTCATGTGGTACCCTTCCTGCAGGCTCATCCTGACATGTCAATGCCACCAGCCATACTGTTCGTTCTGTGCATGACTTCCTGCAAGACAGGAATGTCAGTGTTCTGTCATGGCCAGTGAAGAGCACGGATCTCAATCCCATTGAGCATGTCTGGGACCTGTTGGATCGGAGGGTGAGGGCTAGGGCCATTCTCCCAGAAATGTATGGGACCTGTTGGGTCGGAGGGTGAGGGCTAGGGCCATTCACCCAGAAATGTCTGGGACCTGTTGGATCGGAGGGTGAGGGCTAGGGCCATTCCCCCAGAAATGTCTAGGACCTGTTGGATCGGAGGGTGAGGGCTAGGGCCATTCCCCCAGAATTGTCTGGGCCCTGTTGGATCAGAGGGTGAGGGCTAGGGCCATTCTCCCAGAAATGTCTGGAGCCTGTTGGGTCGGAGGGTGAGGGCTAAGGCCATTCCCCCAGAAATGTCTGGGACCTGTTGGATCGGAGGGTGAGGGCTAGGGCCATTTCCCCAGAAATGTCTAGGACCTGTTGGATCGGAGGGTGAGGGCTAGGGCCATTCCCCCAGAAATGTCTGGGACCTGTTGGATCGGAAGGTGAGGGCTAGGGCCATTCCCCCAGAAATTTCTGGGAACTGTTGGATCGGAGTGTGAGGGCTAGGGCCATTCCCCCAGAAATGTCTGGGACCTGTTGGATCGGAGGGTGAGGGCTCGGGCCATTCCCCCCAGGTGCCTTGGGGAAAGAGTGGGGAAACATCTCACAGCAAGAACTGGCAAATCTGGTGCAGTCCATGAGGAGGAGATGTAGTACTTAATGATACTGACTCTTACTTTTAACCCCCCCTTTGTTTAGGGACACATTATTCCATTTATGTTAGTCACGTGTCTGTGGAACTTGTTCAATTTATGTCTCAGTTGTTGAATCTTGTCATGTTCATACAAATATTTACACGTGTTAAGTTTGCTGAAAATAAATGTAGTTGACAGTGAGAGGACGTTTCTTTTTTTGCTGAGTTTGTTATTGAAGCTTTTCGAGTTCACTTTGTCGCTCCTCTCTTGGATTCCTTCTACTACAGCAGTGAATGTAATGTAAGTGCGCCAGATTCGGCCCTTGTTAACACTGCCTCTCTCGCGGGGAAACATCTATTTGACGTTTGCAATCTTTCACACAGACAGTTGCTTGTACAATTTTCCACCAGGCTAGACTTGGCTTGGCGCCTAATGGGAAAAAAAGATGGCTGCCATGATCAAAGTATGATTCACCAGCAAAGTCCCTGATATTGATAAGACGCGGCTCTGCAGCGACAAAGCTGTACAGTAAATTGCTTTAATCTCGGGGTGTAATTTATCACTCTGCACCACGATCTGAGACAGGGTGAGGGGAGGCTCACAGCTGAAGTCAATCCCAAAAGGAAAGAAACCAGGAAATCCAATCCTTTGCCCCTAAAGCTGTTTTGCCAACACTTGTCGAGGAAGTAGAATAGAGAGCCGACACTAAACAACACGTACGTGCATTTATTGTTGTCTTATTTCTCCTTTATATTTCATATTTAAAACATTGATATGTATGTTGATTAAACACCTGTGAATGTCTCAATTCCTTTCAGACCAGTCATGTTATGTGGTTGAACTATGGGAAACCTCTATGCGGCCTTTAGGAAGATTCAGTAGCGGTCTACATGTGCCAAGGGTTGTCAACTAATATGTGCTTTATGTCATGACAAGTGGAAGATGTGGTGAAATGATGTCTTAATTAATAAAGGGATTTAAATGATAATGTAGAGAGAATCTTACAGCAGATGTAGCTACGTAGCCTACTGTCTTAGCCTACTGGTACTGCTTACAGTTTTGTATCTTGCCAAGATCTCTACATCTCTGACTTTTCACTGTTCGTAGCCCTCGCTTTCATCACAAATAGTAGTAGAATTTCTAATCAATCAGGGAGGGAAGGTGGTTTGAGATGTGATGTTGGTGTTGCAGGAAAGACATCATCCTCAAACTGCTATTGATGTGAATGTCAAGAACGATGAGGCAGCCCGAGGCACACATATCACTAAAGGAACGCAGAACAAAGCACTCACTGTAATTAGCAGAAAGCCTTCCACTCTCTCCCAACCTGCCACTATGACATCACCGCCCGGGTTCTGATGGAAGTGTTATTTTTAACATACAATGTTTTCAACTGAGATATTTGAGACACATTGGCATACATGAGAAGATTGAGCATGTTCATTGTTACTGTAATTATTATTCAACATGTCCTCAACTTGGATTTGATCTCAAGATCTCTTGGAGGATCTTCCTGCTACGCCACCACGTCAACATGTCAACTATCAGTTCATCTGACTGTTTCTCTCATCATTGATTTCATGTACTTATTTAAGCAACGTTTTTATATTGGCATAATAGTCTAATGTTGGTAGGGCATGTTACTCTGTTTTACTGTTACTCCTTAATAAATCATAAATACATGTTTTTTATGAGTGTGCTGTCAGCAAGAACTGAGATTTACTTTGAAGAGCAGATTGTAGCAATAAAGGTGAAATCAGTTATTAACAGAGACGTGGTGTTGTAACAGGAACAGAGACCTGGAGAGGTGGAACAGGAACAGAGCCCTGGGGGTGTAACAGGAACAGAGACCTGGAGGTGGAACAGGAACAGAGACCTGGAGAGGTGTAACAGGAACAGAGACCTGGAGAGGTGTAGCAGGAACAGAGACCTGGAGAGGTGTAACAGGAACAGAGACCTGGGGGTGTAACAGGAACAGAGACCTGGAGGTGGAACAGGAACAGAGACCTGGAGAGGTGTAACAGGAACAGAGACCTGGAGAGGTGTAGCAGGAACAGAGACCTGGAGAGGTGGAACAGGAACAGAGACCTGGAGAGGTGTAGCAGGAACAGAGACCTGGAGAGGTGTATCAGGAACAGAGATCTGGGGGTGTAACAGGAACAGAGACCTGGAGGTGTAGCAGGAACAGAGACCTGGGGGTGTAGCAGGAACAGAGACCTGGGGGTGTAGCAGGAACAGAGACCTGGAGAGGTGTAGCAGGAACAGAGACCTGGGGGTGTAGCAGGAACAGAGACCTGGAGAGGTGTAGCAGGAACAGAGACCTGGGGGTGTAGCAGGAACAGAGACCTGGAGGTGTAGCAGGAACAGAGACCTGGAGGTGTAGCAGGAACAGAGACCTGGAGGTGTAGCAGGAACAGAGACCTGGAGAGGTGTAGCAGGAACAGAGACCTGGGGGTGTAGCAGGAACAGAGACCTGGGGGTGTAGCAGGAACAGAGACCTGGGGGTGTAGCAGGAACAGAGACCTGGGGGTGTAGCAGGAACAGAGACCTGGAGGTGTAGCAGGAACAGAGACCTGGAGAGGTGTAGCAGGAACAGAGACCTGGGGGTGTAGCAGGAACAGAGACCTGGAGGTGTAGCAGGAACAGAGACCTGGAGGTGTAGCAGGAACAGAGACCTGGAGGTGTAGCAGGAACAGAGACCTGGAGAGGTGTAGCAGGAACAGAGACCTGGAGGTGGAACAGGAACAGAGACCTGGAGAGGTGGAACAGGAACAGAGACCTGGAGAGGTGTAGCAGGAACAGAGACCTGGGGGTGTAACAGGAACAGAGACCTGGAGAGGTGTAACAGGAACAGAGACCTGGAGAGGTGGAACAGGAACAGAGACCTGGAGAGGTGTAGCAGGAACAGAGACCTGGAGAGGTGTAGCAGGAACAGAGACCTGGAGAGGTGGAACAGGAACAGAGACCTGGAGAGGTGGAACAGGAACATAGACCTGGAGAGGTGGAACAGGAACAGAGACCTGGAGGTGTAACAGGAACAGAGACCTGGAGAGGTGGAACAGGAACAGAGACCTGGAGAGGTGGAACAGGAACAGAGACCTAGAGAGGTGTAACAGGAACAGAGACCTGGAGGTGTAACAGGAACAGAGACCTGGAGAGGTGTAACAGGAACAGAGACCTGGAAAGGTGGAACAGGAACAGAGACCTGGAGAGATGTAACAGGAACAGAGACCTGGAGAGGTGTAACAGGAACAGAGACCTGGAGAGGTGTAACAGGAACAGAGACCTGGAGAGGTGTAACAGGAACAGAGACCTGGAGAGGTGTAGCAGGAACAGAGACCTGGAGAGGTGGAACAGGAACAGAGACCTGGAGAGGTGTAGCAGGAACAGAGACCTGGAGGTGTAACAGGAATAGAGGTTGGGGGATGTAGCGTAAATGGAGCTGCATAGCTTCAAGTAAACATTCACTTTCAAAAGGATTTCCTGGCTTACTGGAAATTTTGCTCATAGTTGATGTATAACCAACACACATCCAACTCAAAGCGGGAGGTTTAAAAAGTACTTTCTTAGTCACCAAAGTACTGGAGCATGTCTTTAATAATATTTAGTTAAAATAACTAGATATTTTTTTACATTGCACGATAATACAAACTGACAAATGACTACTGTACAGATACTTGTACACACACAGTATTATGTGGAGACATTTTGGTGACCTCCTATAGTGGATCCCCCACAACGATACAGACCTATAGGCCTTTAGGAAACATATGGATTCCACTGTTTATGGTCGAATGATCATTTCATGCATGACTTATTCATTTCCCTATAACGCAAGGATTGTGGGAAAATCATTGAACTAGATTAAGATATATTGCCTTGCTGCATGGGGCTAGAACCAAGATAACATCATTCAGAAAGGATTTACAAAACCGTGTTAAATTAATCTCAGCACATTGTTCTGCAAGGGGAAATTAGTATTTATCAGGGACAAATATTTACATATATTATGCTAAAATAATTCCATACAAAATCTTCTGTTTGCTTGATGACTCGTCAAGTAGCTGCATGATTTTCAAAGTAAAACCGTGCCTGAACGCAGCTTTTCTCTGGTTGAGATGGACTTCCTGTTTGCTGCATCTGTTAGTTCTGCCCCCGGGGGAATCCAGATGGGCTGAGGCGGCCTTAGAACAATATAGACAGAGGAGGAAAGAGGAAAATAACCATTCAACGCTGCCATCATAACGTCTCTAACATGCCCAATATCCCATAAGGCCGAGGGTTTCATATTTCTATATATACTTACTGTATGTGGCATAAAACACATCCAGTGTGTTACCAAATACTATACTATATATGTCACATCTTCCTCCAACTCGTGTAGCTACAACAGCAAATGAGAATGTCTTACATGAACTGTTATGTAGCAGTATGTATCAACTACAGTACATGTCTGAATCATAAGTATCTAGCTACAGCTAAACTGTATCTACTCCTTACAGTCCAGAGGTAGATTGGAAGTGTGGACGAGGCAGTTACTGTTTCAGCAAGCGTGCTATTTTATAGTGACCAGGCAGGCAGGTTCCCGGTCAGCTCACTGGGAGCCCCTCTCCTCTCCTCTTCTCTTCTCCTCTCCTCTCCTCCCTCTGGGCTGTTCAGATCTGTTTGATAGCATTTAGCAGGACAAGTACATGTCAACTGCAGCTGACCTCGCCAATTATCACCCTGACAGAGAACTAATGACAGGATTCCTATTCACTGGTACTGTTATAGGGAACCTGTTAGCGGCTGGACAGACATCACTCACACCATAGTCATTGTTCATTGACCAATGTTGACATTTTTTTACGAGGTAGGAAGTGAAGTGCTCTGTTGAAACCAATGCAAAAACATTCCTAAGGCGTGACCTGTAGATTGAAAAACGCTGACATTATTCCTATTCACCATTACTACTATGGGCATCATTATGGCTGATAGATTCCTGTTCACCATTACTACTATGGGCATCATTATGGCTGATAGATTCCTGTTCACCATTACTACTATGGGCATCATTATGGCTGATAGATTCCTGTTCACCATTACTACTATGGGCATCATTATGGCTGATAGATTCCTGTTCACCATTACTACTATGGACATCATTATGGCTGATAGATTCCTGTTCACCATTACTACTATGGGCATCATTATGGCTGATAGATTCCTGTTCACCATTACTACTATGGGCATCATTATGGCTGATAGATTCCTGTTCACCATTACTACTATGGGCAGACTTATGGCTGATAGATTCCTGTTCACCATTACTACTATGGACAGACTTATGGCTGATAGATTCCTGTTCACCGTTACTACTATGGACATCATTATGGCTGATAGATTCCTGTTCACCATTACTACTATGGGCATCATTATGGCTGATAGATTCCTGTTCACCATTACTACTATGGGCATCATTATGGCTGATAGATTCCTGTTCACCATTACTACTATGGGCATCATTATGGCTGATAGATTCCTGTTCACCATTACTACTATGGGCAGCATTATGGCTGATAGATTCCTGTTCACCATTACTACTATGGACATCATTATGGCTGATAGATTCCTGTTCACCATTACTACTATGGACATCATTATGGCTGATAGATTCCTGTTCACCATTACTACTATGGGCATCATTATGGCTGATAGATTCCTGTTCACCATTACTACAATGGACATCATTATGGCTGATAGACTCCTGTTCACCATTACTACTATGGACATCATTATGGCTGATAGATTCCTGTTCACCATTACTACTATGGACATCATTATGGCTGATAGATTCCTGTTCACCATTACTACTATGGACAACATTATGGCTGATAGATTCCTGTTCACCATTACTACTATGGACATCATTATGGCTGATAGATTCCTGTTCACCATTACTACTATGGGCAGCATTATGGCTGATAGATTCCTGTTCACCATTACTACTATGGACATCATTATGGCTGATAGATTCCTGTTCACCATTACTACTATGGACATCATTATGGCTGATAGATTCCTGTTCACCATTACTACTATGGACATCATTATGGCTGATAGATTCCTGTTCACCATTACTACTATGGACATCATTATGGCTGATAGATTCCTGTTCACCATTACTACTATGGACAGACTTATGGCTGATAGATTCCTGTTCACCATTACTACTATGGGCATCATTATGGCTGATAGATTCCTGTTCACCATTACTACTATGGGCAGACTTATGGCTGATAGATTCCTGTTCACCGTTACTACTATGGGCATCATTATGGCTGATAGATTCCTGTTCACCATTACTACTATGGACAGACTTATGGCTGATAGATTCCTGTTCACCGTTACTACTATGGACATCATTATGGCTGATAGATTCCTGTTCACCATTACTACTATGGGCATCATTATGGCTGATAGATTCCTGTTCACCATTACTACTATGGGCATCATTATGGCTGATAGATTCCTGTTCACCATTACTACTATGGGCAGCATTATGGCTGATAGATTCCTGTTCACCATTACTACTATGGACATCATTATGGCTGATAGATTCCTGTTCACCATTACTACTATGGACATCATTATGGCTGATAGATTCCTGTTCACCATTACTACTATGGGCATCATTATGGCTGATAGATTCCTGTTCACCATTACTACTATGGACATCATTATGGCTGATAGACTCCTGTTCACCATTACTACTATGGACATCATTATGGCTGATAGATTCCTGTTCACCATTACTACTATGGACATCATTATGGCTGATAGATTCCTGTTCACCATTACTACTATGGACATCATTATGGCTGATAGATTCCTGTTCACCATTACTACTATGGACATCATTATGGCTGATAGATTCCTGTTCACCATTACTACTATGGGCAGCATTATGGCTGATAGATTCCTGTTCACCATTACTACTATGGACATCATTATGGCTGATAGATTCCTGTTCACCATTACTACTATGGACATCATTATGGCTGATAGATTCCTGTTCACCATTACTACTATGGACATCATTATGGCTGATAGATTCCTGTTCACCATTACTACTATGGGCATCATTATGGCTGATAGATTCCTGTTCACCATTACTACTATGGACAGACATATGGCTGATAGATTCCTGTTCACCATTACTACTATGGGCATCATTATGGCTGATAGATTCCTGTTCACCATTACTACTATGGGCAGACTTATGGCTGATAGATTCCTGTTCACCATTACTACTATGGGCATCATTATGGCTGATAGATTCCTGTTCACCATTACTACTATGGACAGACTTATGGCTGATAGATTCCTGTTGACCATTACTACTATGGGCATCATTATGGCTGATAGATTCCTGTTCACCATTACTACTATGGGCAGACTTATGGCTGATAGATTCCTGTTCACCATTACTACTATGGACAGACTTATGGCTGATAGATTCCTGTTCACCGTTACTACTATGGACATCATTATGGCTGATAGATTCCTGTTCACCATTACTACTATGGGCATCATTATGGCTGATAGATTCCTGTTCACCATTACTACTATGGGCATCATTATGGCTGATAGATTCCTGTTCTGTTCACTTACTACTATGGGCATCATTATGGCTGATAGATTCCTGTTCACCATTACTACTATGGGCAGCATTATGGCTGTTAGATTCCTGTTCACCATTACTACTATGGACATCATTATGGCTGATAGATTCCTGTTCACCATTACTACTATGGACATCATTATGGCTGATAGATTCCTGTTCACCATTACTACTATGGGCATCATTATGGCTGATAGATTCCTGTTCACCATTACTACTATGGACATCATTATGGCTGATAGACTCCTGTTCACCATTACTACTATGGACATCATTATGGCTGATAGATTCCTGTTCACCATTACTACTATGGACATCATTATGGCTGATAGATTCCTGTTCACCATTACTACTATGGGCATCATTATGGCTGATAGATTCCTGTTCACCATTACTACTATGGACATCATTATGGCTGATAGATTCCTGTTCACCATTACTACTATGGACATCATTATGGCTGATAGATTCCTGTTCACCATTACTACTACTATGGACATCATTATGGCTGATAGATTCCTGTTCACCATTACTACTATGGGCAGCATTATGGCTGATAGATTCCTGTTCACCATTACTACTATGGACATCATTATGGCTGATAGATTCCTGTTCACCATTACTACTATGGGCAGCATTATGGCTGATAGATTCCTGTTCACCATTACTACTATGGACATCATTATGGCTGATAGATTCCTGTTCACCATTACTACTATGGACATCATTATGGCTGATAGATTCCTGTTCACCATTACTACTATGGGCAGCATTATGGCTGATAGATTCCTGTTCACCATTACTACTATGGACATCATTATGGCTGATAGATTCCTGTTCACCATTACTACTATGGGCAGCATTATGGCTGATAGATTCCTGTTCACCGTTACTACTATGGGCATCATTATGGCTGATAGATTCCTGTTCACCATTACTACTATGGACATCATTATGGCTGATAGATTCCTATTCACCATTACTACTATGGACATCATTATGGCTGATAGATTCCTGTTCACCATTACTACTATGGACATCATTATGGCTGATAGATTCCTGTTCACCATTACTACTATGGGCATCATTATGGCTGATAGATTCCTGTTCACCATTACTACTATGGACAGACTTATGGCTGATAGATTCCTGTTCACCATTACTACTATGGGCATCATTATGGCTGATAGATTCCTGTTCACCATTACTACTATGGGCAGACTTATGGCTGATAGATTCCTGTTCACCGTTACTACTATGGGCATCATTATGGCTGATAGATTCCTGTTCACCATTACTACTATGGACAGACTTATGGCTGATAGATTCCTGTTCACCATTACTACTATGGACATCATTATGGCTGATAGATTCCTGTTCACCATTACTACTATGGACATCATTATGGCTGATAGATTCCTGTTCACCATTACTACTATGGACATCATTATGGCTGATAGATTCCTGTTCACCATTACTACTATGGACATCATTATGGCTGATAGATTCCTGTTCACCATTACTACTATGGGCAGCATTATGGCTGATAGATTCCTGTTCACCATTACTACTATGGACATCATTATGGCTGATAGATTCCTGTTCACCATTACTACTATGGACATCATTATGGCTGATAGATTCCTGTTCACCATTACTACTATGGACATCATTATGGCTGATAGATTCCTGTTCACCATTACTACTATGGACATCATTATGGCTGATAGATTCCTGTTCACCATTACTACTATGGGCAGCATTATGGCTGATAGATTCCTGTTCACCATTACTACTATGGACATCATTATGGCTGATAGATTCCTGTTCACCATTACTACTATGGACATCATTATGGCTGCAGGATTTCTACACAGGGGAAGGTAAGTTCATTATTGCATAGTGGGGTGATTCAAACTGTTGTTAGTAGCCATAATAATAATATAATAATATCAGTGAGTTCAGTCCTCTGTGCAATGGGAGGCCAATTCACTTTGTTAGTGTGCAGTGGTTAACTCGTTTGTTAGTGTGCAGTGGTTAACTCGTTTGTTAGTGTGCAGTGGTTAACTAGTTTGTTAGTGTGCAGTGGTTAACTCGTTTGTTAGTGTGCAGTGGTTAATTAGTTTGTTAGTGTGCAGTGGTTAACTCGTTTGTTAGTGTGCAGTGGTTAACTCGTTTGTTAGTGTGCAGTGGTTAACTAGTTTGTTAGTGTGCAGTGGTTAACTCGTTTGTTAGTGTGCAGTGGTTAACTAGTTTGTTAGTGTGCAGTGGTTAACTAGTTTGTTAGTGTGCAGTGGTTAACTAGTTTGTTAGTGTGCAGTGGTTAACTAGTTTATTAGTGTGCAGTGGTTAACGCGTTTGTTAGTGTGCAGTGGTTAACTAGTTTGTTAGTGTGCAGTGGTTAACTAGTTTATTAGTGTGCAGTGGTTAACGCGTTTGTTAGTGTGCAGTGGTTAACTCGTTTGTTAGTGTGCAGTGGTTAACTCGTTTGTTAGTGTGCCGTGGTTAACTAGTTTGTTAGTGTGCAGTGGTTAACTAGTTTGTTATTGTGCAGTGGTTAACTCATTTGTTAGTGTGCAGTGGTTAACTCGTTTGTTAGTGTGCAGTTGTTAACTCGTTTGTTAGTGTGCAGTGATTAACTCGTTTGTTAGTGTGCAGTGGTTAACTCGTTTGTTAGTGTGCAGTGGTTAACTCGTTTGTTAGTGTGCAGTGGTTAACTCGTTTGTTAGTGTGCAGTGGTTAACTCGTTTGTTAGTGTGCAGTGGTTAACTCGTTTGTTAGTGTGCAGTGGTTAACTCGTTTGTTAGTGTGCAGTGTTTAACTCGTTTGTTAGTGTGCAGTGGTTAACTCGTTTGTTAGTGTGCAGTGGTTAACTAGTTTGTTAGTGTGCAGTGGTTAACTCGTTTGTTAGTGTTCAGTGGTTAACTCGTTTGTTAGTGTGCAGTGGTTAACTCGTTTGTTAGTGTGCAGTGGTTAACTAGTTTATTAGTGTGCAGTGGTTAACTCGTTTGTTAGTGTGCAGTGGTTAACTAGTTTGTTAGTGTGCAGTGGTTAACTCGTTTGTTAGTGTGCAGTGGTTAACTCGTTTCTTAGTGTGCAGTGGTTAACTCGTTTGTTAGTGTGCAGTGGTTAACTCGTTTGTTAGTGTGCAGTGGTTAACTCGTTTGTTAGTGTGCAGTGGTTAACTAGTTTATTAGTGTGCAGTGGTTAACTAGTTTGTTAGTGTGCAGTGGTTAACTAGTTTGTTAGTGTGCAGTGGTTAACTCGTTTGTTAGTGTGCAGTGGTTAACTAGTTTATTAGTGTGCATTGGTTAACTCGTTTGTTAGTGTGCAGTGGTTAACTAGCTTGTTAGTGTGCAGTGGTTAACTCGTTTGTTAGTGTGCAGTGGTTAACTCGTTTGTTAGTGTGCAGTGGTTAACTAGTTTGTTAGTGTGCAGTGGGTAACTCGTTTGTTAGTGTGCAGTGGTTAACTAGTTTGTTAGTGTGCAGTGGTTAACTCGTTTGTTAGTGTGCAGTGGTTAACTCGTTTGTTAGTGTGCAGTGGTTAACTAGTTTGTTAGTGTGCAGTGGTTAACTCGTTTGTTAGTGTGCAGTGGTTAACTAATTTATTAGTGTGCAGTGGTTAACTAGTTTGTTAGTGCGCAGTGGTTAACTAGTTTATTAGTGTGCAGTGGTTAACTAGTTTGTTAGTGTGCAGTGGTTAACTAGTTTATTAGTGTGCAGTGGTTAACTAGTTTGTTAGTGTGCAGTGGTTAACTAGTTTGTTAGTGTGCAGTGGTTAACTCGTTTGTTAGTGTGCAGTGGTTAACTAGTTTGTTAGTGTGCAGTGGTTAACTAGTTTATTAATGTGCAGTGGTTAACTCGTTTGTTAGTGTGCAGTGGTTAACTAGTTTATTAGTGTGCAGTGGTTAACTAGTTTGTTAGTGTGCAGTGGTTAACTAGTTTGTTAGTGTGCAGTGGTTAACTCGTTTGTTAGTGTGCAGTGGTTAACTCGTTTGTTAGTGTGCAGTGATTAACTCGTTTGTTAGTGTGCAGTGGTTAACTCGTTTGTTAGTGTGCAGTGGTTAACTCGTTTGTTAGTGTGCAGTGGTTAACTTTGTTAGTGTGCAGTGGTTGTTTGTTAGTGTGCAGTGGTTAACTCGTTTGTTAGTGTGCAGTGGTTAACTCGTTTGTTAGTGTGCAGTGGTTAACTCGTTTGTTAGTGTGCAGTGGTTAACTCGTTTGTTAGTGTGCAGTGGTTAACTAGTTTGTTAGTGTGCAGTGGTTAACTAGTTTGTTAGTGTGCAGTGGTTAACTCATTTGTTAGTGTGCAGTGGTTAACTCGTTTGTTAGTGTACAGTGGTTAACTCGTTTGTTAGTGTGCAGTGGTTAACTCGTTTGTTAGTGTGCAGTGGTTAACTCGTTTGTTAGTGTGCAGTGGTTAACTCGTTTGTTAGTGTACAGTGGTTAACTCGTTTGTTAGTGGACGTCTCTTTTAAAACAATGACAAACAGAGCCACGTGTACTGTGATGAATTGAAAGATAAGTTCAGGATGGTGCTTGGACAAGACCTCAAAGTAAAATGAGTAAAAGGATTCACTAACCTCCACTGCATGTTAGCTCAGTAGTATTGTACATGCAGCTCAGTATTATCATTATGTATTTAACCACTAATACTCGTAGCCACACCTAATTTCCATTCAAGGTTGAAATCCAATGGAGTTTAATGGACAGACTACATACCTTGTTATGCCTTATGCCAGCAGGGTTCAGCAGGGCTACATACCTTGTTATGCCTTATGCCAGCAGGGTTCAGCAGGGCTACATACCTTGTTATGCCTTATATCAGCAGGGCTACATACCTTGTTATGCCTTATGCCAGCAGGGTTCAGCAGGGCTACATACCTTGTTATGCCTTATATCAGCAGGGCTACATGCCTTGTTATGCCTAATATCAGCAGGGCTACATACCTTGTTATGCCTAATATCAGCAGGGCTACATACCTTGTTATGCCTTATATCAGCAGGGCTACATGCCTTGTTATGCCTAATATCAGCAGGGCTACATACCTTGTTATGCCTAATATCAGCAGGGCTACATACCTTGTTATGCCTTATATCAGCAGGGCTACATGCCTTGTTATGCCTAATATCAGCAGGGCTACATACCTTGTTATGCCTAATATCAGCAGGGCTACATGCCTTGTTATGCCTAATATCAGCAGGGCTACATACCTTGTTATGCCTAATATCAGCAGGGCTACATACCTTGTTATGCCTTATATCAGCAGGGCTACATGCCTTGTTATGCCTAATATCAGCAGGGCTACATACCTTGTTATGCCTAATATCAGCAGGGCTACATACCTTGTTATGCCTAATATCAGCAGGGCTACATACCTTGTTATGCCTTATATCAGCAGGGCTACATGCCTTGTTATGCCTAATATCAGCAGGGCTACATACCTTGTTATGCCTTATATCAGCAGGGCTACATGCCTTGTTATGCCTAATATCAGCAGGGCTACATACCTTGTTATGCCTAATATCAGCAGGGCTACATACCTTGTTATGCCTTATATCAGCAGGGCTACATACCTTGTTATGCCTTATATCAGCAGGGCTACATGCCTTGTTATGCCTAATATCAGCAGGGCTACATACCTTGTTATGCCTAATATCAGCAGGGCTACATACCTTGTTATGCCTAATATCAGCAGGGCTACATACCTTGTTATGCCTTATATCAGCAGGGCTACATGCCTTGTTATGCCTTATATCAGCAGGGCTACATACCTTGTTATGCCTAATATCAGCAGGGCTACATACCTTGTTATGCCTTATATCAGCAGGGCTACATACCTTGTTATGCCTAATATCAGCAGGGCTACATACCTTGTTATGCCTTATATCAGCAGGGCTACATACCTTGTTATGCCTAATATCAGCAGGGCTACATACCTTGTTATGCCTAATATCAGCAGGGTTCAGCAGGGCTACATATTCTGATCCATGATGTTAATTCACAGGTCAAGCTTCCTCTGATATCAGCAATCATAGTCAAATCCATACTGTACCTCACAGAATGAGATGGAGCCTTCACTGTGACCTATAATCAGTGACTTAGAATCTCCATTCACTGTGACCTATAATCAGTGACTTAGAATCTCCATTCACTGTGACCTATAATCAATGACTTAGAATCTCCATTCACTGACCTATAATCAATGACTTAGAATCTCCATTCACTGACCTATAATCAATGACTTAGAATCTCCATTCACTGTGACCTATAATCAATGACTTAGAATCTCCATTCACTGACCTATAATCAATGACTTAGAATCTCCATTCACTGACCTATAATCAATGACTTAGAATCTCCATTCACTGTGACCTATAATCAATGACTTAGAATCTCCATTCACTGTGACCTACAGTCAGTGAATGAGAATCCCCTCCACTGTGACCTACAGTCAGTGAATGACAATCCCCTCCACTGTGACCTACAGTCAGTGAATGAGAATCCCCTCCACTGTGACCTAGAGTCAGTGAATGACAATCCCCTCCACTGTGACCTACAGTCAGTGAATGAGAATCCCCTCCACTGTGACCTACAGTCAGTGAATGACAATCCCCTCCACTGTGACCTACAGTCAGTGAATGAGAATCCCCTCCACTGTGACCTACAGTCAGTGAATGACAATCCCCTCCACTGTGACCTACAGTCAGTGAATGACAATCCCCTCCACTGTGACCTACAGTCAGTGAATGACAATCCCCTCCACTGTGACCTACAGTCAGTGAATGACAATCCCCTCCACTGTGACCTATAATCAATGACTTAGAATCCCCATTCACTGTGACCTACAGTCAGTGAATGAGAATCCCCTCCACTGATCCCAACCCATGGACAGAAACAGATAGAGCTACATTTACATTACATTTACATTTAAGTCATTTAGCAGACGCTCTTATCCAGAGCGACTTACAAATTGGTGCATTCACCTTATGACAGTATGTAAGAAGTGCTACGCCCTAAATTGTACATGTGAGCTACCAGTGAGCCTTGCAGGGAGGTCTATACCATTCTAAACCCCATGAGGATTTGTCTTGAATTTGACAAGATGACAGGAGTGAGCCTACGTGACTCCTAGACCACACAGAACTCCTAATAAATATACTATTTTATCAAAGTGCTGCGGATTATAGTACGGTCTGGCGACACGAGGTAAGAAGACATATTCTTATCATGGATTTACAACCCTGATCCGGTAAACAGAAGAAAAAATACATGCAGCACGATATGACAACATGAAGGAAAACTATGACATATTTTAGGCATGGGTGAAAGAGCAAAAGCAACCCCCCCCCCCCCCCCAATGTACAATTACAAAACACCAATAATACATTAAGATGTGTTGTTGTGATGCCTCTAAACTACCATCTTCCACTATAATCCCCAGGATGCACTATAATCCCCAGGATTTTACATTTTTATTTTAACACCTAGGGGAAATGTAGAGGTATCTTTATCTGACCAACAATACAAGCAGACTGCTATATCTCATGTATTATTCATGATACAGTCTCTGTGCTGTAGTTCACTGCAGAGGGCATCTTCTGGTTTAGGGCAGAGAGGTATAAGTTCAGCACAGGGGAATAACAAGCCAGGCCTGTGTCTCTACTTGGATGGAGAGGAGCTGAAGAATTTCAGTGTTTTTATCAATCTCAGCCATATGGTGTGGTAACCTGTCTGTAATTTATGGTGTGGTAACCTATCTGTAATTTATGGTGTAGTAACCTATCTGTAATTTATGGTGTAGTAACCTGTCTGTAATTTATGGTGTGGTAACCTGTCTGTAATTTATGGTGTGGTAACCTGTCTGTAATTTATGGTGTGGTAACCTGTCTGTAATTTATGGTGTGGTAACCTGTCTGTAATTTATGGTGTGGTAACCTGTCTGTAATTTATGGTGTGGTAACCTGTCTGTAATTTATGGTGTGGTAACCTGTCTGTAATTTATGGTGTGGGTAACCTATCTGTAATGTTTGGTGGGGTAACCTGTCTGTAATTTATGGTGTGGTAACCTATCTGTAATTTATGTGTCTGGATGTCTCTTCAAACTCTGGAATATGTCAAATCAAATCAAATCAAAGTTTATTTGTCACGTGCACCGAATACAACCTTACAGTGAAATGCTGAATACAACAGGTGTAGTAGACCTTACAGTGAAATGCTGAATACAACAGGTGTAGTAGACCTTACAGTGAAATGCTGAATACAACAAGTGTAGTAGACCTTACAGTGAAATGCTGAATACAACAGGTGTAGTAGACCTTACAGTGAAATGCTTACTTACAGGCTCTAACCAATAGTGCAAAAAAAACAGGTATTAGGCGAACAATAGGTAAGTAAAGAAATAAAACAACAGTAAAAAGACAGGCTATATACAGTAGAGAGGCTATATACAATAGAGAGGTTATATACAGTAGAGAGGCTATATACAGTAGAGGGGCTATATACAGTAGAGAGGCTATATACAGTAGAGAGGCTATATACAGTAGCGAGGCTATATACAGTAGAGAGGCTATATACAGTAGAGAGGCTATATACAGTAGAGAGGCTATATACAGTAGCGAGGCTATATACAGTAGAGAGGCTATAAAAGTAGTGAGGCTACACACAGACAGTGTGGTTAGTAAGGCTGATTGAGGTAGTATGTACATGTAGATATGGTTAAAGTGACTATGCATATATGATGAACAGAGAGTAGCAGTAGCGTAAAAGAGGGGTTGGCGGGTGGTGGGTGGGGCACAATGCAGATAGCGCGGTTAGACAATGTGCGGGAGCACTGGTTGTTCTTCCTAATTGAGGTAGTATGTATATGAATGTATAGTTAAAGTGACTATGCATATATGATAAACAGAGAGTAGCAGCAGCGTAGAAAATACATGTTGGGGGAGGCACACAATGCAAATAGTCCGGGTAGCCATTTGGTTACCTGTTCAGGAGTCTTATGGCTTAGGGGTAAAAACTGTTGAGAAGCCTTTTTGTCCTAGACTTGGCCATCCGGTACCGGTTGCCATGCGGTAGTAGAGAGAACGGTTTATGACTGGAGTGGCTGGGGTCTTTGACAATTTTTAGTGCCTTCCTCTGACACCGCCTGGTGTAGAGGTCCTGGATGGCAGGCAGCTTAGCCCCAGTGATGTACTGGGCCGTACGCACTACCCTATGTAGTGCCTTGCAGTCAGAGGCCGAACAATTGCCATAGTCAGGATGCTCTCGATGTTGCAGCTATAGAACCTTTTGAGAATCTGAGGACCCATGCCGAATCTTTTTATTTTCCTGAGGGCTTTGTCATACCCTCATCACGGGTGTATTGGTGTGTTTGGACCATTCTAGTTTGTTGTTGATGTGGACACCAAGGAACTTGAAGCTCTCAACCCGTCGATGAGAATGGAGGCGTGCTCGGTCCTCCTTTTCCTGTAGTCCACAATCATCTCCTTAGTCTTGGTTACATTGAGGGATGGGTTGTTATTCTGGCACCACACGGCCAGGTCTCTGACCTCCTCCCTATAGCCTGTCTCGTCGTTGTCGGTGATCAAGCCTACCACTGTTGTGTCGTCTGCAAACTTAATGATGGTGTTGGAGTCGTGCCTGGCCATGCAGTCGTGGGTGAACAGGGAGTACAGGAGGGGACTGAGCACGCACCCCTGGGGAGCTCCAGTGTTGAGGATCAGCGTGGCAGATGTGTTGCTACCTACCCTCAGTCCAGGATCCAGTTGCAGAGGGAGGTGTTTAGTCCCATGATCCTTAGCTTAGTGATGAGCTTTGAGGGTACTATGGTGTTGAACGCTGAGCTGTAGTCAATGAATAGCATTCTCACTTAAGTGTTCCTTTTGTCCAGGTGGGAAAGGGCAGTGTGGAGTGCAGTAGAGATTGCATCATCTGTGGATCTGTTTGGGCGGTATGCAAATTGGAGTGGGTCTAGGGTTTCAGGGATAATGGTGTTGATGTGAGCCATTACCAACCTTTCAAAGCACTTCATGGCTACAGACATGAGTGCTACGCGTCTGTAGTCATTTGGGCAGGTTGCCTTTGTGATCTTGGCCACAGGGACTATGGTGGTCTGCTTGAAACATGTTGGTATTACAGACTCAATCAGCAACATGTTGAAAATGTCAGTGAAGACACCTGCCAGTTGGTCAGCACATGCCCAGAGCACATGTCCTGGTAATCCGTCTGGCCCTGCAGCCTTGTGTATGTTGACCTGTTTAAAGGTCTTACTCACGTCGGCTATGGAGAGCGTGATCACACAGTCGTCCGGGAACAGCTGATACTCTCTTGCATGCCTCAGTGTTGCTTGCCTCGAAGCGAGCATAGATGTGATTTAGCTCGTCTGGTAGGCTCGTGTCACTGGGCAGCTCGCGGCTGTGCTTCCCTTTGTAGTCTGTAATAGTTTGCAAGCCCTGCCACATAAGATGAGCATCGGAGCCGGTGTAGTATGATTCAATCTTAGCCATGTATTGACGCTTTGCCTGTTTGATGGTTCGTCGCAGGGCATAGCAGGATTTCTTGTAAGCTTCCGGGTTAGAATCCCGCACATTGAAAGCGGCAGCTCTACCCTTTAGCTCAGTGCGTATGTTGCCTGTAATCCATGGCTTCTGGTTGGGGTATGTACGTACAGTCACTGTGGGGACGACGTCCTCGATGCACTTATTGATAAAGCCAGTGACTGATGTGGTGTATTCCTCAATGCCATCGGAAGAATCCCGGAACATGTTCCAGTCTGTGCAAAACAGTCCTGTAGTTTAACATCTGCTTCTTCTGACCACTTTTTTATAGACCGAGTCACTGGTGCTTCCCCTTTTAGTTTTTAAGTAGGAATCAGGAGGATAGAGTTGTGGTGGGATTTACCAATTAGAGGTTGAGGGAGAGCTTTGTACGTGTCTCTGTGTGTGGAATACAGGTGATCTAGAATTTTTTTCCCTCTGGTTGAACATTTAACATGTTGATGGAAATTTGGTAGAACTGATTTGTTTCCCTGCATTAAAGTCTCCGGCCACTAGGAGCGCCGCCTCTGGGTGAGTGGTTTCCTGTTTGCTTATTTCCTTATACAGCTGATTGAGTGCGGTCTTAGTGCCAGCATCTGTCTGTGGTGGTAAATAAACAGCCACGAAAAGTATAACTGAAACCTCTATAGGCAAGTAGTGTGGTCTGCAATTTATCACAATATACTCTACTTCAGGCGAGCAAAATCTAGAGACTTCCCTAGATTTCGTGCACCAGCTGTTGTTTACAAATATGCACAGGCCACCCCCCCCCTCCGTCTTACTGCAGTGTGCTGTTCTATCTTGCCGGTGCAGTGTATATCCCGCTAGCTGAATATCCATGTCGTCATTCAGCCACGATTCCGTGAAACATAGGATATTACAGTTTTGATGTCCCATTGGTAGGATATTCGTGATCGTACCTCGTCTAGTTTATTGTCCAATGATTGCACGTTGGCGAGTAGCATTGACGGTAACAGCAGCTTTCCCACTCTCCTTTTCCGGGTCCTGACCAGTCACCCGGCTCTTTGTCCTCTGTACCTGCGTCGCTTCCTCTTGTAAAATAACAGGGATGTCGGCCCTGTTGGGTGTTTGGAAAATGTCTTGTGCGTCTTGCTTGTTGAAGAAAAAAATCTTTGTCTAATCCGAGGTGAGTGATCTTTGTCCTGATGTCCAGAAGCTCTTTGTCTAATCCGAGGTGAGTGATCTTTGTCCTGATATCCAGAAGCTCTTTGTCTAATCCGAGGTGATTGATCACTGTCCTGATATCCAGAAGCTCTTTGTCTAATCCGAGGTAAGTGATCTTTGTCCTGATATCCAGAAGCTCTTTGTCTAATCCGAGGTGAGTGATCTTTGTCCTGATGTCCAGAAGCTCTTTGTCTAATCCGAGGTGAGTGATCTTTGTCCTGATGTCCAGAAGCTCTTTGTCTAATCCGAGGTGAGTGATCTTTGTCCTGATATCCAGAAGCTCTTTGTCTAATCCGAGGTGAGTGATCTTTGTCCTGATATCCAGAAGCTCTTTGTCTAATCCGAGGTGAGTGATCTTTGTCCTGATATCCAGAAGCTCTTTGTCTAATCCGAGGTGAGTGATCTTTGTCCTGATATCCAGAAGCTCTTTGTCTAATCCGAGGTGAGTGATCTTTGTCCTGATATCCAGAAGCTCTTTGTCTAATCCGAGGTGAGTGATCTTTGTCCTGATATCCAGAAGCTCTTTGTCTAATCCGAGGTGAGTGATCTTTGTCCTGATATCCAGAAGCTCTTTGTCTAATCCGAGGTGAGTGATCTTTGTCCTGATATTCAGAAGCTCTTTGTCTAATCCGAGGTGAGTGATCTTTGTCCTGATATCCAGAAGCTCTTTGTCTAATCCGAGGTGATTGATCACTGTCCTGATATCCAGAAGCTCTTTGTCTAATCCGAGGTGAGTGATCTTTATCCTGATATCCAGAAGCTCTTTGTTTAATCCGAGGTGATTGATCACTGTCCTGATATCCAGAAGCTCTTTGTCTAATCCGAGGTGATTGATCACTGTCCTGATATCCAGAAGCTCTTTGTCTAATCCGAGGTGAGTGATCTTTGTCCTGATATCCAGAAGCTCTTTGTCTAATCCGAGGTGAGTGATCTTTGTCCTGACATCCAGAAGCTCTTTTTTTGCCGTAAAATACGTTTGCAGAAACATTATGTACAAAATAGTTTACAAATAAAGTGAACCAAAAAAACTATTGATTAGGCGCCCGTAAAACTGCTGCCATTTCTTCCGGCGCCAAGTCATGTCTTTGTCATTTGTCATGACATTGTCTTGTTTATAGTAACCAAACATACACACACACACAGACACAGACACACACACATGCACACAGACGCGCACACACACACACACACAAAACACACACACACACACTGTCTTAACTTTATATGCATACCCCATGAGCCCATGTGTGTTGATCATTGATCATGATTTCCTGTTGACCTCTCAATAACTCAACATACAGGCACTCTCTCTCTCCTTCCTCTTGACCTCTCAATAACTCAACATACAGGCACTCTCTCTCTCCTTCTTGGTTGACCTCTCAATAACTCAACATACAGGCTCTCTCTCTCTCCTTCCTGGTTAACCTCTCAATAACTCAACATACGGGCTCTCTCTCTCTCCTTCCTGTTGACCTCTCAATAACTCAACATACAGGCTCTCTCTCTCTCTCCTTCCTGGTTGACCTCTCAATAACTCAACATACAGGCTCTCTCTCCTTCCTGGTTGACCTCTCAATAACTCAACATACAGGCTCTCTCTCTCTCCTTCCTGGTTGACCTCTCAATAACTCAACATACAGGCTCTCTCTCTCTCCTTCCTGGTTGACCTCTCAATAACTCAACATACAGGCTCTCTCCTTCCTGTTGACCTCTCAATAACTCAACATACAGGCTCTCTCTCTCTCCTTCCTGGTTGACCTCTCAATAACTCAACATACAGGCTCTCTCTCTCTCCTTCCTGGTTGACCTCTCAATAACTCAACATACAGGCTCTCTCTCTCTCCTTCCTGGTTGACCTCTCAATAACTCAACATACAGGCTCTCTCTCCTTCCTGGTTGACCTCCCAATAACTCAACATACAGGCTCTCTCTCTCTCTCCTTCCATGAGCACACAATTGCGTCGAGTGACAAGTTCATTTTTCTCCTGCTGAATAGATTGAGTCATTGATTTTAATCTTGGAGCCGTATGGCGGTTTTGATTAATGAAATGAAAGTACCTTTTCCCAAAGCACTACAGAGAATATGTTGCCTGTTTACTCTACTTCTACCACTGTGATAATCTTCTGACACTTACAGTACAATGTACAACTGAGCTCAGAAACGGACAACGGGAAATATTTGGGGTCCATTGCTGAAAACAGGTAACCTTGACCTTGGGGTTATTGATTATATTGATGGTTCATAATAATACATTTTAATATGGTAAATATATTTCAATGTAGTAGGAGCTCAATATGTATATGAAGGACTCTCACACATTGTACCTGTAGTAAAGAAAGCCTTGACTACACTTCTACAATAGAAATGGACTCCCAGGTTAAAATGTATTTGACATTGTGGCCAGTGATGTCTTACCAAACGCAGAGCTAATGCCTATAATAGTATGTCCCCAAGGACAATTGCTGCTGATGCAGAGACAAAGAGACCGCTCCTCTACGGCTGTAGAGACCAGGTTGTAGCCCTACAATTTATCAGTCTGGTTAAATTAGGGAGATTGCTAAATGTGGTCCCTTGTGCGAATGTGAAGAAATGTGGCTTTTAATGTGATTGCCAGAGGCAGCTGTGCCATAACTCAAGGTTAAGGTTGGTTGCAGAAAGGGAATCATTTTTATATTTTTATATGAGGGCATTTACAATGTGATGATGCCAAACATGCTTTAATGAGAAGTGGGAGAAGTGCTTTGTGGTCCACCTGTAAATATGGAACAGTGGAGATGTCCTTTTTCATCAGAACTTCTGTCCTGGGGGGCGAACAAGGATATTTTTTTTGTTTGTTCCATCCACTTACGCTTTGACATCTAATGCACACAATAAAACAGAGGCAGAACATTTTAACAATGATTTTGATGATAGATCCAATCACCTTTATTCATGATAACATGACATATTTTATGGGTTAATAACTACAGGACTCAACTGTATTAACTTCTGAGAGGTCCCATGTAAGTAGAGTATTAAACAGAATTTGGATTTTGTGATAGCCCAGTGTGTGTGTGTGTGTGTGTGTGTGTGTGTGTGTGTGTGTGTGTGTGTGTGTGTGTGTGTGTGTGTGTGTGTGTGTGTGTGTGTGTGTGTGTGTGTGTGTGTGTGTGTGTGTGTGTGTGTGTGTGTGTGTGTGTGTGTGTGTGTGTGTGTGTGTGTGTGTGTGTGTGTGTGTGTGTGTGTGTGTGTGTGTGTGTGTGTGTAATTATCAAGCCACAGACAGGGGTATCCAATGTGTTCCTTATCCCAGAGGTACCCTTCCTCCCAGACACAGGTGTGCCCATAAAGTGTGACCGATCAATTTCAGATAGCATCCTGTGTCTCCCTCTCTCACAGACAATAGTCTTGCATGACCTGATCTGTTGTTCAGTTCAAAAGATAAATATATTAGCTGTTAACATTTTAAATTTTTTTATGAATGAGGTTGTTTGTGTTATTGCTATATAGCCTTTATAAGAAGACTATATAACAATAACTAATCACAGCATTCTCTGTATAACTAGACCGTGTCTATCCCAAATTACACCCTATTCCCTACAGTATATAGTGAGTGACCAGAGTAGTGCACTATATATGGAATAGCTTGCCATTTGGGACTGGGAAGAAGCTGAGGAACAACAAGAGATGAATAGGAGGAGGAAGACTGAATGGTAAATATCTGGGTAAATAGAATGTATTATGAATTATATGTTCTCTTCTATTAGGTAGTAAATGTCAGTAAACTTAAAATAATCTATGATTAATTATATTTTCTATTCTATAGGGTGGTAAGCTTGAGCTCTTTCCATGACGTAGGCTGACCAGGTGAATCCAGGTGAAAGCTATGCTTCATTGATGTTAAATCCACTTCAATCAGTGTAGATGAAGGGGAGGACACAGGTTAAAGAAGGATTCTTAAGCATTGAGACAATTGAGACATGGATTGTGTATCAGGTATGAAGGGAAGGCCCAGATGCAGACCCCATCAAATAAACAATAGTTTAATGTTCCAACAGAGGCAGACAGGTCAAGACAGGCAGGGGTCAGTAAACCAGAGGTGGGGCAACGGTACAGGTCGGCAGGCAGACTCAGGGACAGGCAGGGGTCAGTAAACCAGAGGTGGGGCGATGGTACAGGTCGGCAGGCAGACTCAGGGACATGCAGGGGTCAGTAAACCAGAGATGGGGCGACGGTACAGGTCGGCAGGCAGACTCAGGGTCCGGGGCAGGCAGAGTGGTCAGTCAGGTCAGGGCTCAGAGTCAGGACAGGCAAGGGTCAAACCGGGAGGGCAAGAAAAGAGACTAGAAAAAGCAGGAGGTGAGACACAAAACGCTGGTTGACTCAAACAAACAAGAAGAACTGGCAACAGACCAACAGAGAACACAGGTATAAATACACAGGGGATAATGGGGAAGATGGGTGACACATGGAGGGGGGTGGAGACCATCACCGAGACAGGTGAAACAGATCAGGGTGTGACAATGTGTATGTGTGCCATTCAGAGGGTGAATTGCCAAGACAAATCATTTAAGTGCCTTTGAAAGGGGCATGGTAGTAGGTGCCAGGCAAGCCGGTTTGTGTCAAGAACTGGAACGCTGTTGGGTTTTTACATTTACATTTACATTTAAGTCATTTAGCAGACGCTCTTATCCAGAGCGACTTACAAATTGGTGCATTCACCTTATGACATCCAGTGGAACAGTCACTTTACAATAGTGCATCTAAATCTTAAAGGGGGGGGGTGAGAGGGATTACTTATCCTATCCTAGGTATTCCTTAAAGAGGTGGGGTTTCAGGTGTCTCCAGAAGGTGGTGATTGACTCCGCTGTCCTGGCGTCGTGAGGGAGTTTGTTCCACCATTGGGGGGCCAGAGCAGCGAACAGTTTTGACTGGGCTGAGCGGGAACTGTACTTCCTCAGTGTTAGGGAGGCGAGCAGGCCAGAGGTGGATGAACGCAGTGCCCTTGTTTGGGTGTAGGGCCTGATCAGAGCCTGGAGGTACTGAGGTGCCGTTCCCCTCACAGCTCCGTAGGCAAGCACCATGGTCTTGTAGCGGATGCGAGCTTCAACTGGAAGCCAGTTTTCACGCTCAACTGTTTTCCGTGTTTATCAAGAATGGTGCACCAGCCAAAAGACATCCAGAAAAAAGTTGGACAGGAGCGGGGGGGTATTAGGAATGTGTTCTTAATGTTTTGTCCACTCATTAAAACATAACAGATTAAACACATTTTGGCCAAGGAAGGACTGCCTTTTCAAAGTGCCCTTTGATATTTTAGGTATAAACTGTGCAACAATATTGTTTTTTAAAAGCCTGTTATAAATATATTAATATAGAGAACACGGAGAACTCAATAAATAAGAAAAAAATCAAAATAGCCGCACGGCAAGCGGTACCAGAGCGGCAAGTCTAGGACCAAAAGGCTCCTACCCCCAACAGCTTCTACCCTCAAGCCATAAGACTGCTGAGCAATTAATAAAATGGCCACCCAGACTACTCACATTGACACGCCCCTCCCTTTGTTTTTACACTACTGCTACTCGCTGTTTATTATCTAAGCATAGTCACTTTACCCCCACCTACATGAACAAAATAACTTAACTAACCTGTAACCCCGCACATTGACTCGGTACCCTCTGTTTATAGCCTTGTTATTTTCATTGTGTTACTTTTTATTGACTATTTTTACATTGTTTAGTCAATATTTTCTTAAATCTTAAGTAAGTGTTTCACACCTGTTGTATTCGGAGCATGTGACTAATAAAATGTCATTTGACATCCCTCCATCAACCTTGTTTTTAACCCACTTAATCCAAACAGTTTTCAAACAGTTTTCACCATCGTAAAGCCCTAGTTATTTTGTTACTTTGACAAAGTCATTTCTAAAGATTATTATTTATTTCATGTGATTAGTGATTAAGGTATGTCTGTCCCTCCTCTAAAGGTCAACCCTGTTACATAAATTGAACTGTGATATGGTGAAACGTTCCTTTGTAAATATTTTTTAAAAGAAATATTGAATATCTAATAGTCAAATCATAGAGTATATCAAGGCACAAGGCGAGACCCAGATGCAGACACAGGAGGCAGATGGTTGGAGTCTTACAATGTTTATTAATCCAAAGGGGTAGGGAAGAGAATGGTCGTGGACAAAAAGGTCCAAATCAGATCAGAGTCTAGGAGGTACAGAGTGGCAGAAAGGCTCGTGGTCAAAGCAGGCAGAATGGTCAGGCAGGCAGAATGGTCAGGCAGGCAGAATGGTCAGGCAGGCAGAATGGTCAGGCAGGCAGAATGGTCAGGCAGGCAGAATGGTCAAGCGGGCAGGTACACATTTCAGAAACAGGCAAGGGTCAAAAAAAGGAGAATGCAAAAAGAAAAAGAAAAAGCAGAATGCAAAAAGCAGAACGGGAAAATTGCTGGTTGACTTGGAAACATACAAGACGAACTGGCACAGAGAGACAAGAAACACTGGGATAAATATACTGGTACAGAGAGACAGGAAACATAGGGATAAATACACTGGTACAGAGAGACAGGAAACACTGGGATAAATACACTGGTACAGAGAGACAGGAAACACTGGGATAAATATACTGGTACAGAGAGACAGGAAACACTGGGATAAATACACTGGTACAGAGAGACAAGAAACACTGGGATAAATACACTGGTACAGAGAGACAGGAAACACTGGGATAAATATACTGGTACAGAGAGACAGGAAACACTGGGATAAATATACTGGTACAGAGAGACAAGAAACACTGGGATAAATACACTGGTACAGAGAGACAAGAAACACTGGGATAAATATACTGGTACAGAGAGACAAGAAACACTGGGATAAATATACTGGTACAGAGAGACAAGAAACACTGGGATAAATACACTGGTACAGAGAGACAGGAAACACTGGGATAAATATACTGGCCTAGACAGACAGGAAACACTGGGATAAATACACTGGTACAGAGAGACAGGAAACACAGGGATAAATACACTGGCCTAGACAGACAGGAAACACAGGGATAAATACACTGGTACAGAGAGACAGGAAACACAGGGATAAATACACTGGCCCAGAGAGACAGGAAACACAGGGATAAATACAATGGCCTAGAGAAACAGGAAATACAGGGATAAATACACTGGTACAGAGAGATAGGAAACACAGGGAAAAATACACTGGCCTAGAGAGAGAGGAAACACAGGGATAAATACACTGGTACAGAGAGACAGGAAACACAGGGATAAATACACTGGCCCAGAGAGACAGGAAACACAGGGATAAATACAATGGCCTAGAGAAACAGGAAATACAGGGATAAATACACTGGCCCAGAGAGACAGGAAACACATGGATAAATACACTGGCCCAGAGAGACAGGAAACACTGGGATAAATACACTGGCCCAGAGAGACAGGAAACACAGGGATAAATACACTGGCCTAGAGAGACAGGAAATACAGGGATAAATACACTGGCCCAGAGAGACAGGAAACACAGGGATAAATACACTGGCCCAGAGAGACAGGAAACACAGGGATAAATACACTGGCCCAGAGAGACAGGAAACACAGGGATAAGTACACTGGGGAAAACAAGCGACACCTGGAGGGGGTCGAGACAGTAACGAGGACAGGTGAAACAGACCAGGGTGTGACCGAGTAAACGCTGGTTCTACTCTTTTTGGCCATTTTCTGGTATTTTGTGGTGGAGAATAACAAGTCAACCCTGTTACCCATAGATAGACAGGCTAGAATAACAAGTCAACCCTGTTACCCATAGCTAGACAGGCTAGAATAACAAGTCAACCCTGTTACCCATAGATAGACAGGCTAGAATAACAAGTCAACCATGTTACCCATAGATAGACAGGCTAGAATACCAAGTCAACCCTGTTACCCATAGATAGACAGGCTAGAATAACAAGTCAACCCTATTACCCATAGATAGACAGGCTAGAATAACAAGTCAACCCTGTTACCCATAGATAGACAGGCTAGAAATGTTTTAATCATTTCCTATTTTTTTGTGAAGCTTGCATTCAATCACCGCTCCCTGTTGCACACAACAAGCTTCCGTTCCCCCTGTCACAACAAGCTTCCGTTCCCCCTGTCACAACAAGCTTCCGTTCCCACTGTCACAACAAGCTTCCGTTCCCCCTGCCACAACAAGCTTCCGTTCCCCCTGTCACAACAAGCTTCCGTTCCCCCTGTCACAACAAGCTTCCGTTCCCCCTGCCACAACAAGCTTCCGTTCCCCCTGTCACAACAAGCTTCCGTTCCCCCTGTCACAACAAGCTTCCGTTCCCCCTGCCTCAACAAGCTTCCGTTCCCCCTGTCACAACAAGCTTCCGTTCCCCCTGTCACAACAAGCTTCCGTTCCCCCTGTCACAACAAGCTTCCGTTCCCCTGCCTCAACAAGCTTCCGTTCCCCCTGTCACAACAAGCTTCCGTTCCCCCTGTCACAACAAGCTTCCGTTCTCCCTGTCACAACAAGCTTCCGTTCCCCCTGTCACAACAAGCTTCCGTTCCCCCTGTCACAACAAGCTTCCGTTCCCCCTGTCACACGGGGATTCTTATTAAAGAAGATTTCTTCATCCCTGTCACACAGGGATTCGTGGCTTATTAAAGAAGATTTCTTCATCCCTGTTACGGTCAACCTCTGTTACTTTATTTGGCGCTTAATTGGCACTTACTATATGCTTCTTGTATTCTCCAAAATGTACATAAAAGTACTGTAATTTAAACTTGAAATCTATAAAGTGTTCTGCCTGCCTCATGGCATAATTGTTAGTATTGCAGGATATTATTTTTTTAAACTGCAACAACAAAACATCTCTCTGCCCCATGACAAAATGTGTCAAATTGCAGGATATTTGCTTGAAAACTTTAACATTTTCTCTTTGATGCCAAGAGGCGGGCCTTTAAAATATATTTTTTCCCAGGGCCAGAGACTTGGTTCGTCCAGCCATGCACTGCTGAAGTCCCAGTTAAACTCATTGTGTGTTGTATTGTTTTGAATCTCACTCGTGGTGTGTTCTGATTATGAGGGGTTTCTGATGAATTCTCTATCGCAAAAGGGGTCCTGGGACCCAAAAAGTTTGAGAACCCCTGGCCTAAGAGAATGATTTAAGGGGCCCTTAATAAACACAACTAGCTTATTCAATGTCAGAGTTATGGGAAACTATGGCCAACTGTTTTCTGCTTTTTCAGAGCAAGAGCTAATTATTTTTAAGCTCAGTCATTTTCTTTATGTATTTATTCCGTCAGATAACTTCTTGGGTAATGATAACTAGTGCACTCAGAATGGATGCGACACATTCATTATGTAATGGCATACTGTATTTAAGAAATGCTGGATTTTCAATCTCACAGCACAGCATTTATTTCACTTATCTCATCCAGGTAGTCGACTGAAGAGTATACATTAAATAAATCCTTGACTCACGTCTGCTATAATCTTACATCTCTATTGCGAAAAACGATTCAAACACTATCTGTCTCCTCAATAGGACAAGACGGAATCCTTTTGAATACTTGAAGACACCATATATCCAACAGTATTCCATTCGTTCTATCCCGTCCGCGTGTCACGTGATCTTTTGGTGACTGCGTTCGGAAAGAGAGCTTGCAGGCATTAGAAACAGAATCACGTTTCAGTGAACAATGTGGACAGCGGTGCAGATGAAATACCGCTACTGCAGGAAAACAGAAAGGGAGAGAGCCTCACTTTAGATGTCTGCATGGATGCAAAACAATATTGATTATTACCAAAAAGATTTAACAGAAAAAAACAAGTGGATAATAATGAACACGATACTTTATTTCTGCGTCCTTTCTTTTTTTGCCGCCCTTGCAACGCTCACTTATCAAAAGTAACCTACATGAACAGTGAAATAAAAGGAAAATACTTAATGCCGGCTGACCCCCCCCCCCCCCCCCCGCAGGAAAATAAATACAATTACATAATAATTGCTTATTCGGTCCAATGATCATTTTAACATGTAAACCACTGTAGACACTGGGGTGAGCAAACAGTCGACTACACTAAAAAGCACATAGAAATATGATAACCTAACATTAGGCAAATCATGGACTATTCTCTATTTCCATACCAATGCGCGGGACATTAAAACTCTCCAGATGACAACCCCACTCTCCAATCCGAGCCGTAGCCTAACCAAGTTTGAGCAACATGCCAACCAATGGCAATGTCATGTGGGCGTGTGTTCAAAGGTGAGGTGCTTTTTTGAGTTTAGTAAATGACTGCAGCAAGAAATACAGTGTTGGTCTGACGTGAGAGCGCTGAGCTATAGGAGGCAATGGAAGAAGAGGCTAATCGCATCCCGATTTCACTACATTTGACATTATTACGAGGAATCTAAATGCAAGAAGACGAAACTGAGTTGTGAGTCCCGAACTTGACCGGACAATGGAAGTAGCTCTCTGCAGCAGTTACATCTCACCCCTGGGAGTCAACTACCGAGACACGGCGAGTACCTGCAGAAAAACATCAGTCAGCACCGCCGGGGTAACTACAACTACGTGTGGCTTGAAAGCAACACCTCTGATTTTGGGATGCATATAAGAGAAAGCGTTAAGAAAAAAACACTGACTACGTATGTATATATTTCGTGTAACAACTGTGCAATTCCGCTACTGATCTAGACGTAAAGGGGTATACAACCACGTAGTAAAACCTCTTCTAAAATTGAGACATTCATTAAGACGCAGAGCATATGCATTGCCACATTTATCACTGAAGGAGGCATGTTGAAATTGACAAATTCCCCTTGTAACAAAATCCAAATGGATCGCATAGAATAAACGTCGGAAATATCTGTGATATCGTAGCCTAACGTGCTGTACCCTCAAAGCAACAATAACCTGGGCTGAGTGAAATTCCGCAAACCGCGTTTGCCGCTGTCCGTTGTCCTGAAAAAGTACTCATTATTTGGGTTATCAGAATCAATGACGGCGGTCTAAGGAAGAGGGTTTCATGGCCTGGGCGGTTATGAACATCTTGTGGTTTTCTTGTGACTCTGGAATCTGAAAAAAAAAACAACAGAAGAATTGTTCACCTTGGAGGTCCGAAATCATTAAAGAAATTGGAATTCTACTATTGGTACTCCTGGAGCTGTAGGTAGCCCGAATGAGACCGGCAAAAATGTTACGAATAAACGCTCTCGGGATCTATTTGTGGGAAACAATAGTATTTTTCAGGTAAGGAACATTATTTATTGACTTTAATGTGTTAAATACCATTTTATTGTTCTCGTGTGGGCTGCAGTGGGGTCAGAATATGTCCTAACATAGCTTAACATGTGTTGACAAAAGTCTGAATGGAAATAAATCAACGCAGCCAATTGATTAGGTTTAATTACACGATTGTCAAAAGTTGTGTTGGCTTTATTATATATTTAACTAGTCCTAATCATTCCTCTATTGTGAGTGAGTTACATTAAGTCAGACACTACATTACATTAAGATGTGTGTGAGAGAGACAGCGAGAGCTAATAGCGAACACTAGTGGTCATCAAACGCTAAACGACGTATTCTCTGATGAGGCATATGTTATCAACAGGCAAGTCAGAGTAAAGGAACTGAGTACACGCTCTCACACACTCACACACATATCAGGGAAGTGTTGTTGTTGTTGGTGTGTGGGCCTATCCATCACCTACTCACTGAGAAGAAACATGTCTTGTGTCTGCGCACTATATGTAAAAGTCTTAGTCTCTATTCAACTATTGTGAATGAAATGGAAAAAATCAAGTTATTTAAAGACTTGGATATTTCACAGAATATATATTGTAAATATGCTGGATGATGACTGTTTTGCTTTCTTCCAGTAACCACACAGTATATCCATCCTGACCAGTTGGAATATTCTAGTTTTGACATGAATGTCTTTGTATGAATTTATCGACTACTATCAAGCTCTTGATCCTCATACATAAAGTGTATTATTCTCTGTAAATGTGAACAGGGATATCTCCAATGTTCACATTGGAGGGGAGGCAGGTATACTGTTCAGAGAACAGCTTCTCTCCCATTGGCCCAAACATGGCTCTTTGTCTTTGTTATGCATTGCATGCCTAATCAACATTACATTCTGCATTCTAGAATCAAATGAATCATCAGAGTTCTTTTTTAGATGACTTTACATTCTATATTCTATTCTATAGTCCATTGGATTCCATGTACATTCCTTGCAGACAGACAGTGTTTATTTAGCATTCTGGCCAGCGTGTTTAGCTAATGAAGTAGAATCAGGATTTTGCAGCCTCAGCTCCTACTGCTGAACTCTGCAGTTCTGCTTAATTGATATCTCTTTCCCAGTCTCAACCTAGACCCCCAGACCTCATTTCAAATGCAGACTTATTACCAAGAATAGATTACTTTGTCAATGTCAAAACAGCCTGATGAATGCACATTTTATACATGACTGTATATGCAAGCATCTATTTCCGTATAAATTACAAATTTCTTTCTGTTAGTGTTCGTTTTTGGCCCATGTGGAAGGTTGCATGCTTGTTTAATGAATGACTATCAGATAAAGTATGCATTTGACACAGTAAGTGAAAACATTTCATTATCTAATTATAGCCTATGTCAGTCTATGTTCATTTGCAAAACATCTGGGAATACTAGTGCTCGTTCAATCAAAATGAATGACAGGGTATATTCCCTACCAGTTTACCACCAACCATGAAAGCAGTGGGAGGAAATTGAGCATTTCAAGCATTCAAAACACATTCTATAACACAGTATATTACACACTATGCACTGTTTATTAAACAGGATATATACTGTAGAGCCCATATTAAACAGGATATACACTGTAGAGCCCATATTAAACAGGATATACACTGTAGAGCCCATATTAAACAGGATATACACTGTAGAGCCCATATTAAACAGGATATACACTGTAGAGCCCATATTAAACAGGATATACACTGTAGAGCCCATATTAAACAGGATATATACTGTAGAGCCCATATTAAACAGGATATACACTGTAGAGCCCATATTAAACAGGATATACACTGTAGAGCCCATATTAAACAGGATATACACTGTAGAGCCCATATTAAACAGGATATACACTGTAGAGCCCATATTAAACAGGATATATACTGTAGAGCCCATATTAAACAGGATATACACTGTAGAGCCCATATTAAACAGGATATACACTGTAGAGCCCATATTAAACAGGATATACACTGTAGAGCCCATATTAAACAGGATATACACTGTAGAGCCCATATTAAACAGGATATACACTGTAGAGCCCATATTAAACAGGATATACACTGTAGAGCCCATATTAAACAGGATATACACTGTAGAGCCCATATTAAACAGGATATACACTGTAGAGCCCATATTAAACAGGATATACACTGTAGAGCCCATATTAAACAGGATATATACTGTAGAGCCCATATTAAACAGGATATACACTGTAGAGCCCATATTAAACAGGATATACACTGTAGAGCCCATATTAAACAGGATATATACTGTAGAGCCCATATTAAACAGGATATACACTGTAGAGCCCATATTAAACAGGATATACACTGTAGAGCCCATATTAAACAGGATATACACTGTAGAGCCCATATTAAACAGGATATACACTGTAGAGCCCATATTAAACAGGATATACACTGTAGAGCCCATATTAAACAGGATATACACTGTAGAGCCCATATTAAACAGGATATACACTGTAGAGCCCATATTAAACAGGATATACACTGTAGAGCCCATATTAAACAGGATATACACTGTAGAGCCCATATTAAACATGATATACACTGTAGAGCCCATATTAAACAGGATATACATTGCTTTCTGCAACATAGCCCACCAATGTGTGGAAGTGAACATGTGGCCCAAATCCACTAACAAGAATCCCAGACCATCACTGAAGAATATGTACGCAGCAAATGTGTCCACACATAGTCTCTCGTGAATAAATATTCACTGATTTAAATTACATTAAAGGCCTTACACTACAATTAATACCTCACAATTGTGCAGAAATATGCTAGTCTCAACAGTGTAGAATGTGGCTATATGGTGTGTTTTGTTGGTTTTTATAATCTTGTATTTTATGGCCATCTTTGTCACTCTGACACCATGACACATAAATGTTAGTTGTTTTTTTATTATCTTGTATTTTATGGCCATCTTTGTCACTCTGACACCATGACACATAAATGTTATGGACGTATTACTCTCAGTTGAATAGTTAAATCAACCAAATACATGCACGGGTTTCCATGGCAATATTGGAAATATGGAATCATCTATTTATAGGCAAAAAAAATGTGTTGAATTGACACCTATGGATTTGTGTATCCGTAACATTGCTTTCTATTGTGAACTGGGAAATGTAAAGCTAATCTATAATTGACTTGATGATAATGTAATGTATTCCCTCCACTATCACCTGGTCTACAGGCTCGTGAATAGGGTTGCAAAGGGTGGGTATTTTACTGCAAACTTTCACAGTTTACCAGTAAACTACCAACATTTTGTTTTCTTTCAAGGATTTGGATGTAATCTAGCACAATACATATTGTGGCCCTTTTGGGTACTTCACATTTTCACAGGTCTCTGTAATTATCTCTGGCCTTATGACATCCCCCCCAAAAAATTTAATACAAATTTTTAAAAAAAAATTAAATAACAGGATTTTCAAATAAAAATAGAGTGATAAAGCTGTAAAACATGATCCTACTAAATATAAACCTTTTGGTTTTGTGTGGGATTAGAGTGATCACCATTGTTGTTTAATATGATGCTCTCAGCATGAAACATCCTGTCTATATTTGTTTAACACACTTTGATTTATTTTACTATGTCAGTGTGTATTTGTTGTCAATGTTTTGGTGTTAAACTCGTGGCAGTCGTGATAAAAGTCAATATTAGGAAGTTGATTGATTAGATTAGATTTAAAAAAAATAATAATTAGGCTGTTTTCTGTTTAACCATTTTTTATATTTAACGAGGCAAGACAGTTAAGAACTAACTCTTATTTTCAATGGCGGCCTAGGAACAGTGTGTTAACTGCCTTATTCAGGGGTAGAACGACAGATTTGTGCCGTGTCAGCTCAGGGATTGCGAACTTGCAACCTTTCGGTTACTAGTCCAACGCTCTAACCACTAAGCTACCCTGCCGCCCGTAAGGTCCAGCCACTAGAAACGCATTGACAATATGGGCACAGATATATATTTGAAAAAAGAATAATATATATGAATAATGTTTTTTAAAAGTTATCCAAGTATAACTGACCAAAAATTGCCATAGATTGTCTGTTAATTACCAACATTTCTGAAGATTCCTGTAACTTTGGTAAACTACTGGTAGCTTTGCGACCCTACTCATGAAACACAACCTTGAGTTGACCTCGAACAGCAGAAAGCAGTGGCACTGCTTGCATGCACAGACACCAAAGCACCTGTTGTATCCAATCACCTATAGAATTAGTCCATTAAAACCTCATTTCATCACAGATTTTTAACCCCATGTCTTCAAGACATTCTGCTGTATTTACACACACACACCAGGCTGTTCAGCAAGCCACATCATGTTCATGGGGATGGTGATGGCAGTCACTTGTTTTCAGGTCAGATAGGCTTTATATATTTATGGTGTGTTTATCGGGGCCTCCCGAGTGGCTTGGCGGTCTAAGCACTGCATCTCAGTGCTAGAGGTGTCATTAAAGACCCTGGTTTAATTCCAGGCTCTTATCACAACTAGCTGTGATTGGGAGTCCCATACGGTGGCACACAATTGGCTCAGCGTCGTTAGTGTTTGGCCGGGGTTGGCCGTCATTGTAAATAGGAATTTGATCTTAACTGATTTGCCTAGTTAAATAAAGGTTAAATGAAAAAATATGAATGTATTGTCAGAACAGGGCGGGAAAGGTGGATATATTTATATTGAAGCCTCTAATGAAGAACAATTGACTGGCGTTCTCTACGATCACTTACAATCAGCAATTTTATCCGGGTTAATTTCCAAAGCTTGATGTGTGGTTGATACATTATTGATCAACGTAGAAAAAGACAGAGAACACTATAAATAACATGGCTTATTATCATCAATGGTCTTACCTCTCTTTCTACTCAGTCATGGATAAATTAATGGAGGAATTTATAGCTCTGCATTCACTAAAACCTTTCAAACACAGACTATGTTCTAACATCCACACAGAACACAAGTTCCAATGCATGTCCAATATGTTGTTCTATACAGCATGCTGTACTGTACTGCATGCTGACATTGTACGGAGCATGAATTCATGTCATGTTTCACTTCTTGATCTTTTCTTTTTCTTTTTTTTCAGCTCAACACAATAACACCCCTAAAGACAAATGCATTACCTTATGCTACCCATGTTTGTCATTCGTTTTGTGTAATGTATAATATATATATTTTTTAAATGATGATGATTTTTTCTTATTAACAGACATTACGTTAACAGTTTGTACAGGAGAACAGAACTGCCCAACCCTCTTATCTGTGCCAGGGACTGGGAGGGGATGAAGGCTTTGGTAGGGCTTTGATTTCTCAGAGAGTAAACAAAACAAAAAAGCAAGGATAGGATCAATTAGGATTGTAGTCTTCAGAGGATTTATTAAGAGCATAAGGAGGTAAACTTAGGGCTAATGATTGGTGTTCCACATTAAAGTATGCAGAGCTCAGAGACTGGGGTTGTTTGCATATTATTCTCTCTGTTGCTGGGAGTCAGCTGTTTTTTACTGCTGCCTCAGCACTGGCCACGCGGACCAGGCCTCTCCACAGTTGGCCGTGGCCTGGCCAAGCAAGCATTGATCAGAAATAATTCAAGTAAATCTAAACTTTGATCACGCAAAACCCAGGAACAAGTCACTCGGGATGGGAGAAGCCCAGACGGAAGGAAGGAAATCATAGATGATCTTCTTGATACCCCCATGGGTGTAGAATCCCGATTCCTGTAGGTTTGAGTGGGATTGACTTCTAGGCCTATTGATTATGTGATTTAGTGTGTAAGTGGTCTATCCTACATTCATATATTATGTTTCTTAACCAAAGGGCCTCAATGATGTAAGGAGAAAGAGTGTGTTGGTCCCACATTTTCTTGGTGCAAATTCCTGTGGTTTTGTGTGGGATTAACCTCCATAGATGTTGTGATTTGGTGTGATATCGATGCTACACATTCCTATTATACCAAACCCCCCCAATAATGTAAGGAGAAAGAGTGTGCTGGTCCCCTAATTTCACACTGTCAAACAGATTCCTGCGTGGCCCACAGCATGGGCCCATGCTAGCTGTCTAAGGCAATTATCTCTGTAGAGGACACTGTCTAATCTCTCTATGACTAATCTGATTGTGTTGTCAGTTCGAGGGTGTTTGTTCAATACTAAATTGAAACGCTTTTTTCACAGCGTTAGAGTATGGTATTGTCTGTATTGCGTGAGTCCTAACAACAGTTTATTTCCAGCGCTTGATCCCTAGTACTAACCTCATGGTCACAGCCGACTATTGTGTTTCGGTGATTATGATAGGATTCCACCATGTTGTGTGGTAATTAACTGTTATTAGAATAATCCTTGATACACGCCATTATCTGCTCAAAGCAAATTCCACTCAAAATATTCTAGAATTCTAACAGTTCTAGAATTCTAAGATTCTAAGAATTCTAGGCTATACATTCTAGACTTGTCTTGATATTGATGGTTAGTATAGAAGTGTAACTCTTAGGAATGTTCCATCAATGAACCATAATGCCAGCATTGATGGAAGAGATACAGTGATTTGGCAGACTTGACAGAAACTGTTAGGTCTGCAGATAGTTTCAGGGTATCAGTTGAGCCACCAGGGCTTCAGGGTATCAGTTGAGCCACCAGGGCTTCGGGTTATCAGTTGAGCCACCAGGGCTTCAGGTTATCAGTTAACCCACCAGGGTTTCAGGGTATCAATTAACCCACCAGGGTTTCAGGGTATCAGTTAACCCACCAGGGCTGCTTTTGGCCGTCACAATCGTCACCTATTGTTGAAAATTACAGCTGCAACACTGATAGTGTTAACAGTTATCAACACTGTCCAGCCATCAGTGTGAGTATAGAACCAGCTACTTTGGCAGTGATTCGGACAACATACTTGATGTGCCTTTCAAATGCCAAATTTCCAAAAATGACACAGCAGCAAAAACGCTAGCAAGGGACTATTGAAAATCTAGGAATGCTTCCAAAATGGCAGAGTATTCCCCACTTGTACAATATAGTACACTACTGGTCAGAATAAGTGCCCTATGGGGTGCCATTGTACAATATAGTACACTACTGGTCAGAATAAGTGCCCTATGGGGTGCCATTGTACAATATAGTACACTACTGGTCAGAATAAGTGCCCTATGGGGTGCCATTGTACTATATAGGGTTCACATGCCATTTCTATGAAGCCTGATGCATGAAGCCAGTATTTAGAGAGTAGTGCTTGGCTGACCCAAGCAGCAGCCTCTGGGGTAGTTGGTGACTGCCCATGTGACAGTAGCAGCAGCACAGCCTGGCCAGTGACCTGGCAGTTAGGGTGGCCCACTCACATACAGACTGGTAGCAGTATGGAGAGACATGGGAGACTGCGACCTTCCTCGTTTACAGTACTTCAGTGTTCTGTGTCCATCTTCTTCTGATTGGGGCAGTTGGTTAATATGTTAGTCTACTGATGGGGCAGTTGGTTAATATGTTAGTCTACTGATGGGGCAGTTGGTTAATATGTTAGTCTACTGATGGGGAAGTTGGTGAATATGTTAGTCTAGTGATGGGGGCAGTTGGTTAATATGTTAGTCTACTGATGGGGCAGTTGGTTAATATGTTAGTCTACTGATGGGGGCAGTTGGTTAATATGTTAGTCTACTGATGAGGGCAGTTGGTTAATATGTTAGTCTACTGATGGGGCAGTTGGTTAATATGTTAGTCTAGTGATGGGGGCAGTTGGTTAATATGTTAGTCTAGTGATGAGGGCAGTTGGTTAATATGTTAGTCTACTGATGGGGGCAGTTGGTTAATATGTTAGTCTAGTGATGAGGGCAGTTGGTTAATATGTTAGTCTACTGATGAGGGCAGTTGGTTAATATGTTAGTCTACTGATGGGGGCAGTTGGTTAGTATGTTAGTCTACTGATGGGGGCAGTTGGTTAATATGTTAGTCTACTGATGGGGGCAGTTGGTTAATATGTTAGTCTAGTGATGAGGGCAGTTGGTTAATATGTTAGTCTAGTGATGAGGGCAGTTGGTTAATATGTTAGTCTAGTGATGAGGGCAGTTGGTTAATATGTTAGTCTACTGATGGGGGCAGTTGGTTAGTATGTTAGTCTACTGATGGGGGCAGTTGGTTAATATGTTAGTCTACTGATGGAGCAGTTGGTTAATATGTTAGTCTAGTGATGGGGCAGTTGGTTAATATGTTAGTCTAGTGATGAGGGCAGTTGGTTAATATGTTAGTCTAGTGATGAGGGCAGTTGGTTAATATGTTAGTCTAGTGATGAGGGCAGTTGGTTAATATGTTAGTCTACTGATGGGGGCAGTTGGTTAATATGTTAGTCTAGTGATGAGGGCAGTTGGTTAATATGTTAGTCTATGTTTGGTTAGTTAGTCTAGTGATGAGGGCAGTTGATGTTAGGGCAGTTGGTTAATATGTTAGTCTAGTGATGAGTTGGTTAATATGTTAGTCTACTGATGGGGGCAGTGGTTAATATGTTAGTCTAGTGATGAGGGCAGTTGGTTAATATGTTAGTCTACTGATGGGGGCAGTTGGTTAATATGTTAGTCTACTGATGAGGGCAGTTGGTTAATATGTTAGTCTACTGATGGGGCAGTTGGTTAATATGTTAGTCTAGTGATGAGGGCAGTTGGTTAATATGTTAGTCTACTGGGCAGTTGGTTAATATGTTAGTCTACTGATGAGGGCAGTTGGTTAATATGTTAGTCTACTGATGAGGGCAGTTGGTTAATATGTTAATATGTTAGTCTACTGATGAGGGCAGTTGGTTAATATGTTAGTCTAATATTGGTTAATATGTTAGTCTAGTGATGAGGGTTAGTTGGTTAATATGTTAGTCTACTGATGGGGGCAGTTGGTTAATATGTTAGTCTACTGATGGGGCAGTTGGTTAATATGTTAGTCTACTGATGGGGGCAGTTGGTTAATATGTTAGTCTACTGATGAGGGCAGTTGGTTAATATGTTAGTCTAGTGATGTTGGTTAATATGTTAGTTGGTTAATATGTTAGTCTACTGATGGGGGCAGTTGGTTAGTATGTTAGTCTACTGATGGGGGCAGTTGGTTAGTATGTTAGTCTACTGATGGAGCAGTTGGTTAATATGTTAGTCTACTGATGGGGCAGTTGGTTAATATGTTAGTCTACTGATGGGGCAGTTGGTGAATATGTTAGTCTAGTGATGGGGGCAGTTGGTTAATATGTTAGTCTAGTGATGAGGGCAGTTGGTTAATATGTTAGTCTACTGATGGGGGCAGTTGGTTAGTATGTTAGTCTACTGATGGGGGCAGTTGGTTAGTATGTTAGTCTACATTTACATTTACATTTAAGTCATTTAGCAGACGCTCTTATCCAGAGCGACTTACTGATGGGGGCAGTTGGTTAATATGTTAGTCTACTGATGGGGCAGTTGGTTAATATGTTAGTCTACTGATGGGGGCAGTTGGTTAATATGTTAGTCTACTGATGGGGCAGTTGGTTAATATGTTAGTCTACTGATGGGGGCAGTTGGTTAATATGTTAGTCTACTGATGGGGCAGTTGGTTAATATGTTAGTCTACTGATGGGGGCAGTTGGTTAATATGTTAGTCTACTGATGGGGGCAGTTGGTTAATATGTTAGTCTACTGATGGGGGCAGTTGGTTAGTTAGTCTACTGATGGGGGCAGTTGGTTAATATGTTAGTCTACTGATGGGGGAGGGCAGTTGGTTAATATGTTAGTCTACTGATGAGGGCAGTTGGTTAATATGTCTACTGATGGGGGCAGTTGGTTAATATGTTAGTCTACTGATGGGGCAGTTGGTTAATATGTTAGTCTACTGATGGGGGCAGTTGGTTAATATGTTAGTCTACTGATGGGGCAGTTGGTTAATATGTTAGTCTGATGGGGGCAGTTGGTTAATATGTTAGTCTACTGATGGGGCAGTTGGTTAATATGTTAGTCTAGTGATGGGGGCAGTTGGTTAATATGTTAGTCTACTGATGGGGGCAGTTGGTTAATATGTTAGTCTACTGATGGGGGCAGTTGGTTAATATGTTAGTCTACTGATGGGGCAGTTGGTTAATATGTTAGTCTACTGATGGGGGCAGTTGGTT